>NC_084552.2:33485332-33542832 GCF_033978685.3 Nerophis lumbriciformis
CCGAACGGAGATAAGCGTCTCGACAGACGTTACATTATTTGAACAATGATGACGAAAACTGTTTTCTCTGTCGTGTCCGTGTGTCGAAAATTGTTATGCACTTATTTTTTTATTTGATTTTGTGCGTGGCATAGATTTGCCGTGCGCAGAGGGCGCTTGAGGAGTGCGCAATTGCACAGACGCGCACCTTAGAGGGAACATTGCTCGCACAGCTGCGCTAGCATCACAGCTGATTGATTGATTGATTGCTAACGTTAGCCATGCTGCTACCTCTCTGCTGGGAGAGGGCGTATACGTATGTGACGTATGACGTCACAGTATGTGACGTGTGTAAGAAGGTGCGCTTGCTGTCTGTGAGAGGGAGACACAGGAAAGAGTGAAAAGAGCCTGTCGTGTAATGCCAGCAGCTAAAAGCAACTGCGTGAGAATCCACAGACCTGTGGATGTGTTGAAGGTGTGCTGGAAAATGCGGAACTGAAATTAGGGAGCAGCAGAAAAGTGGAATGTATTATTTAAATCGGTGCGTTGGAAAACACGGACCGGAGTTTGTTTTTTTTAACTGGATCTGGAGACGGCGTGGCGAAGTTGGTAGAGTGGCTGGCCAGCAATCGGAGGGTTGCTGATTACTGCGGTTCAATCCCCACCTTCTACCATCCTAGTCACGTCCACTGTGTCCTTGGGCAAGACACTTCACCCCTTGCTCCTGATGGCTGCTGGTTAGCGCCTTGCATGGCAGCTCCCGCCATCAGTGTGTGAATGTGTGTGTGAATGGGTGAATGTGGAAATACTGTCAAAAGCGCTTTGAGTACCTTGAAGGTAGAAAAGCGCTATACAAGTATAACCCATTTATCATTTATCTGGATCTGCATTTTCCCATGCTTTGCCGATACGCATTTTTCGGCAAATATTGGCGGACGATCGGATATTTGTATATCTATATATGTATATGTATGTATGTATGTATGTATGTATGTATATATGTATATATATATATGTATGTATATATATATATTAAGAATGTAACGGTATGTGTATTTGTATTGAACCGTTTCGGTACGGGGGTTCCGGTTCGGTTCGGAGGTGTACCGAACGAGTTTCCACACGAACATATGAAGTAGCCGCCGAAGCAAAAGTCTTAACAAGCTGCTCTGCTTTCTGCCTCTGTCTCCTACACAGCACCCAGCATTGTCCCACCCACACAACCATCTGATTGGTTACAACCATAGCGGTAACAGCCAATCAGCAGTGCGTATTCAGAGGGGTAACAGCCAATCAGCAGTGCGTATTCAGAGCGCATGTAGTCAGTGCTTCTGCGGTGGGGTTAGCAGATAGGTGTTTAGCAGGTGAACATCAGGCAGCGGACTCTCCCGAAATTAAAATAAACACCTCCCAGTCAACTACTAGTAACATCACTATGAGCCCGTTGACATTCTAGAAACAAACTGCAGCTCAGCTCGCTCGCAGTCCTGGCTTGAGGTGAAGGCTAATTAGCTTTTAGTGTAACGTTAGCTCATTTTGCGGTGTGTGTGTTTTAGCTCATTGTGTGTGTGTGTGTGTGTGTGTGTGTGTGTGTGTGTGTGTGTGTGTGTGTGTGTGTGTGTGTGTGTGTGTGTGTGTGTGTGTGTGTGTGTGTGTGTGTGTGTGTGTGTGCGTGATAAAAAATCAACTACAGGCTTCCCAAATGCTCTAATAAATTAAGCATGATGAGTTGACTTGAAACTGTTTAATTTTGCACTTTTTATATGTAGAAGAAAAGTTTTGTAATTTTATTTAATCTGAGCAAAAACTTGAGGCAGTTAATGTTGATTAACGTGGGCAGAATTATTATAGTGTTCCCAATGTTAAAAGGATAAAGCCATTGTTTACAAATTTGGTAAATAAATAACCAAAAAATTTATATTTTGTTTTCTTACTGTACCGAAAATGAACCGAACCGTGACCTCTAAACCGAGGTACGTACCGAACCGAAATTTTTGTGTACTGTTACACCCCTAATATTTATATATATATATATATATATATATATATATATATATATATATATATATATATATATATATATATATGTGTGTTTATATGTATGTATATGTGTATATATATGTATATATACTGTCTATATGTGTGTGTATATGTATGTATATATATATATATGTGTATGTGTATGTATATATATATATATATATATATGTATATGTATGTATGTATATATATATGTGTATATGTATGTATGTGTGTGTATATATATATATATATATATATATATATATATATATATATATATATATATATATATATATATATACACACTGTGTATACATATACAGTATATGTATGTATGTATGTATGTTTTGTTGGTTTATTTTATTCACTAAATTTCATATTTGGCTCTTGCAGATGTATGTATGTTTTGTTGGTTTATTTTATTCACTAAATTTTATATTTGGCTCTTGCAGATTTTGGATCCAGAGCTGGAAGTTGCCGATCATGCCTTCCCCCCTCAGTCCTCGCAACCGTCTGCTCTCAAGATCCAGGTGACAACAATTTAGAACAAGCACGCAAAATATTATGTTGAAGATGATGATGGTTCTTTTCTTAATCAAGTGGTGTTTGTGTTATGCTCTTTAACTAAGTAACTAGTTAGGTAACAAAACCGCATGCTAAGATGGCGTTCCAACTTAGACTTAAACTTGACTTTGTTGTGTGTTTCAGGACAAGGAGATTCGGGCGGTCTTCCTGTGGTTGTTTGCTCAGCTCTTCCAGGGTTATCGCTGGTGTTTACATATCATCCGCATTCACCCCGAACCTGTTATCCGCTTCCATAAGGTAGAATGAGACACTTCATGCTTAATATAGCCCAGCTTGATCGCTCAAATCAAATTTTATGAATGAGGGTTTTAATTTTCCCTGTTTTCCTAAGGCTGCCTTCCTCGGCCAAAGGGCGCTCACTGAAGATGACTTCCTCATGAAGGTGTTGGATGGCATGGCATTCGCAGGATTTGTTTCTGAGAGAGGGCCCCCTTACAGAGAAACCGACTTATTTGACGATGTGAGTACAAAGAGTTGTTGTAGCTTCCTAAAAACATGTTTGACAGCTATTCACATTGACCTTTTGATTGGTTCCTGCTTGTTTTGTAAAACCAAAATTTGTTAGACCAATTACATGTTTTAGATTTTTTTATTGGGCACCTTTTGGCTGTAAAGGACACATTAAAGTTTAAAAAACCTGTGAAAAAAAAAAAAAAGTAATAATAAAAGAGTAAATATTTTAACAATAAAGCTTAACTCACCTAATACTCAACAAGCTAACTCCATGCAAGTACAAGTCACATGTTTGAAGCTTATTTGTGATGGCGAGAGAAGGTCACAAAATGGTAATAATAAAAAATTGAGGTAGTACTTGGTGTAAACATTTTAAGAGTTTTTGGTCTATTATTTATGGATTATAAAATGGGATAAAATTAGATACATAAATATATCTTTAAATAATTACTTAAATGAGTCACTAATTAATTATAAATTGAGTTAAATACATACTTGTGTTATAAATGTGTCAATATGTTTAATAAAAAAGGTTATAACAATATTTACTGTTATTATAAAATATTTACCAATTTAATAATTATTAATTAAATAATTTCATGATATATTAAATAATTTCATGATGTAATTAATTAGTTAATGATTTATTTAAATATTTTGTTCTTATTATTTTGTGATTTAATTATTTATTTATGTAAATCATGCAATCATCAATTGAATCATGAAAAAAATCATGAAATAATTAAAAAAAACATTAAATCATGATAAAATTTAATGATTAAATGTAATATTACATTCAACGAATTAATGACTCATTCAATAATATGTTTTATATTTAATTCCAACTATAAAGTATTTTTTGAAAGATCTATTTATTTATATCATTCTGTCCCGTTTCACCGTCCATCATTTTTGTAATTGCCGAGAGGGACAAGCTTTAGAAAATGGATGGATGGACGGTAATGATTTATTTTATTTGAAACATGCTTAACTATGTTACATTGGAATACATCCCATGATTACACTTGCACTAGATAACATGTTTGAAAAAGAGTAGGACAATTTTACAAGTTTATTTAATCCTACTATTTTTGATGTCTCAGTAATTATAGTGTACTTCCTTTCACGTTTCTAATTTTTCACAGTAACATTTAAAAAAAAAATACAGTGTATATATATATATATATAAATATATATATATATATATATATATATATATATATATATATATATATATACACACATACATACATATACACATATATATACATACATACATATACATATATATATATATATATACATACACATACACATATATATATACATACATATACACACACATATAGACAGTATATATACATATATATACACATATACATACATATACACACACACACACACATATATATATATATATATATATATATATATATATATATATATATATATATATGTATATGTGTGTGTGTGTGATATAAAATAATTATTATAATCAACTGTATAATTACAACATTAGCTATAGATTGTAAAGGATTTGTCAAAACAAAACCTTTTTTTTTTTTAAAATAATTAAAAAATGTTTTCCCCCATTGTCTTTGCCACGTTTTCCTGTCATTTCCAGACCAAAAAAATAGCAATTCACCTGTAAACTTTTATTTTATTCAAAATATACCTTTGGTATGAATCATTTTGGAAGACTCCAAATGTTTGTGGTTGTCTATGATTATGCATTTCTAGTTGAACGCCAAACAATTACTTTATTGCTGTCTCCAGGGCTGCATCACTTTTAATTTAACATGTATGATTGATTTATATGGAGAGAGCAATTATTTTATGTTGTTTCCACAGTTGGTAGCCAATGAGGTGGAGAGGATACGACAAGAGGAGGCCTGTCCGCGCAAAGTAATGAACCATATCAAGGAGTTGGCTGAGCTGCTCTTCAAAAATGTGCGTTTAAAAATTAAATAACGCCGCTATTTTTGAAAATGATTTGTGTGGAACCACAGAGGATCTTCTTTTGTCACACTCCAGGAAAATCCCTACCCGGCAGTGACCATGCATAAAGTCCAGCGACCGTCGGAAAACGGCCAAAGTACTACACAGAGTCAGACGGCCTTCCCTGTGCTGGATGAAGTTGCAGTACAGCTCTTCATCGACCACGCTGCCGCCAAGCTCAAGACGGTCCCACCTGCGGTCAAGGCAGAGGTCAAGAGCATGGTGCCTTCCGGTCCTACACTGGGTAAGCCTTCAACAACTTTCAAAATAGAAACGTAACAATTTGTACAGTTGCGTTTTGGTGGAAACCTCTGTTCATCATCTGACTTTGCACCTCCTCAAGTTCGATCTCTCAGCGTGTGTTTGACAGGCTTCATTCAGTGGTGCCACAATGATAATTTAGTCTCTGTGCATCACATCTGCCACATTTCGAAAGGGGACATTGTGGACCGGAACAGCAACGTTATGGCCAACAGTGCCCGCAGGTTGGAAGTTGTCAGGAACTGCATCACATACATCTTCGAGAACAAAATGCTGGAGGCCAAGAAGGTAATGATGACTAAGCAATTTCTTCCATTTCGGGAATCCTTTAGCAAAAGTGACTGTTTTGTGTCCTGTTCTTTAAAGTTTAATTGGACTAATTTGAGACATGGCTCCTATATCTCATTCAATTTCTCTGTTGTTCCGGACTGTCATATCAATTTTGAACAGTTGTTTTTGTAGGGTGGACTGATTATACTCTATATAGAACAATACACAGCGTCAAAAGTATACATACAGGTTCTAATACATACAGTACATATATACCCACTAATATCCCTCAGCAACACCTTGACAAAATTATTTGTATTCTCTTTGACAAGTTTCTGGCATAATTTTGGCTGGGAATTTCACCACTCTTTTTTGCTAGTATTGGTCAAGTTAAAATAGTTGGTTTTCTCGCACAGACCCAGTTTAGACCAAAAATATTCAACACAGTTGATGTTGGGGCTTTAGGAAGGCCATTCCACAAGTATAATATTATCCTAATTTGTCCATTCCAAAATCAATTTTTAACTGTGGTTTAGATAACTTTCCTATTGGAACACTCAATTGTGTCTAAGGTTCAGCTGTCTATCTGCCCTTGCTTTAGTAGTCTTTCTCCTGCATGATTCCATCCACTTTGTGCAGTGCACCAGTACAGTCGGCAGCAAAACAGACCCAGAGTATAATACTAATGTAACAACATTATGCTTGGCAGTTGGTACTGTGTTTTTATGTTTGAAAGTATAGTTATTGTCATTTAAGCAAAATAGAAGGCTCTGTATGGTCTGATCAGATTTAGTTCAAACATTGCGCCTTCCTTTTGCAGCTCATGCCTGCAGTACTTCGCGCATTAAAAGGACGAGCGGCTCGGCTGTGTTTGACCCAAGAACTCAATCAGCACGTCTTACAGAACCGAGCAGTGTTAGACGACCAGCAGTTCGACTACATAGTCCGCATGATGAACTGCACCTTACAGGTCAGTTACAACTCTTACTCTACAGCTCGATTTATCATTCATATACCCTGAGTTTTGTGTGAATGCAGTATTTTTTTTATATGTTTTGCAAGCTGTCAGGTTTCTTTTCTACTTCTCTACTCAGGACTGTTCACATATGGATGAACATGGTATTGCAGCCGCCCTTCTTCCATTGGTCACAGCCTTTTGCAGAGTAAGTTGCCAAGACTCAGTCCACAATTGACATCATGAATTTCAAATGCACCAAGTTGTACAGTATCTACCGTAGGTGTGTTACCACGCACAGTACTTTAAACAATTGTTGTAAGTCAAGTTGTTACCCACCTGTTCTATTGACAGTCTATAAAAGCTGTATAGTATTAAGAACCAATACATATCTTGGCTGTCTGCTTGATCTGACCATGAGCTCATAAAATTAGTCTGGTCCTGTCATTATTACTGGACTATTACTAATTGTTGTTCTTGTTTCCAAAATGTCTCATATGTCATTGTTGTTATTCTTGACAGAAACTGGGAGCAGGCATCACTCAGTTTGCTTACAGTTGCGTACAGGAGCACACGGTGTGGACCAACATGCAGTTTTGGGAAGCCATGTTTTATAGTGATGTCCAGAACCATATTAGGGCACTTTACTTGGAGACTGAAGACGGAGTGCATCAGAACAACTCGGTAACCTGCTTTTGATATGTATTGTATAATAGAGCTGTAAGACTAATGTAGTGGAACTTGTTGTCTATCGTTCATAATCTGTATGAGAGGCAAGAACATGTTTTTTTTTTTGCATTGTAACTTGTAATAATCGGCCGTTCGAGGTGGCGAGCAATGCAGCTAATGGGAGCAATCCATTCTGCCTCTAAATCACTCTAAAATGCATCCAAAAACCGCCAACAATACTTCATTTACATTATGTAACCTGTATAACAACCAAACTGTAGTGACATTGTTGTTGTAGGAGTAAACACTGAGGTACTATCTTTCTAGTGTAACACATCGCCTTGTGACGGCGTGCTATGACATTAACCATAAGCTAGCTTCAGCGTCAGCAGCTGAATGGCTTTTGAGTTTTTAATGCACAATACAATAGGACACAAATCTGTACTGACTGTAAAACGTGAACAATCATATTACAGTATCTGTAAAGTGTTAGCCCACATTTCATGTTTTGTTTGTGCACAGCTTGCTCAACAGGGTATGTACTGTAGTTGTAATAACAAGCATGCCGTGTTGCATGTATCATGACCAATATTATAGTAACCTAACTCGTTGGACATTAGTCTGTTTGGTCCAGCTGGCCGGGGACATTTTTCCCCCAGTTTATTTGGGGTATGTACTCAATTTCCGTCAGCATAGTTTGGTTCCAAGTTCCACATTTACACCGTCAAGTCACACCAGTCTTGACTCTCTCGGTTTCCGTCTACTTGAACGTTTCATCCTCTCTTTGTGCTCCCTTAGCTTCTTTAACAAGCAGTTCATCCTCTGTATATTCAGCTTCAAAAATATAAGGTTGTGAAATCTCATTTATCCAAAAATAGACATCTTCGTCGTCTATTACCAAATCTGCCATGACTAGAACACGCACGTGTTTGGTTCCGGAAGTAAGAACACGCGTTTATTGCCAGAAGTCTGAAGTGTGTTCAACACAGTTGAGGTTGGGGCCAAGGAAATAAGTTCTGTGAATGTTTAAATCAACCAAATGATGGTGAATATTGTACATTTTACATATTGTTATGAATGTGTTTGTTCATACATTTATATACTTGCAGTGTGTATATAAAACATTGATATAAGGTTTTTAAGTTGTTTTAGAGGGCTTTGAAGGCTTCAATAGTAACAGCCTTTAGCCGCATCTTGCAAGCGTTTTTTTTGTCTTCAGAATCCTAAAAATATAAAAGACGTGTTTTCTTGTCTCTCATTATGATTGATTGTGAATGATAGGCAAAATTATAAATAAATGCTGTTCCCCTTTGAAGCAACAACTCGTCTGTTGATCAACTAAAGTCCCCACACACCACGTTGTTGACATCAATTTTGAGACCCAACAGGGTCTTTTCTACAGAAAAAAAAGTTTGTCGACATGTGTTTATAGTATTGTTAGTATTAATGTTAGTTAACTTCCTCATTATCACAAAGCATTAAACGTGCTACAGTGGCTTCCTGTTCAGCACAAAGTGAGCTTTAAAATAAAAGCATTGCTGTATTAACCTGGATTCTACCACAGAAGCTAAAAAAATGCAACAATGTTGTTGTTGTTTCTTTACATTTTTAGCTACCAGAAGAAATATGTGTGCATGTTCAATAGCTTTATTGTCATTGTAAAATGACATATTTGCAGCAGCTTTGTTAAATAAGAGTATACAATACCAGAAGAATCAAATTTGACAAAAATACAAATGGAGAAAAACCATGTCGACAAATTGCCATAGGTCAAGAAATCATTTATCACTCATTCTCTTTATGTCTCTGGACAAAGTTAAAAGTAAATGGGCAAACAATGGCTAATTTCAGTTTCGATTTTGGTGATATCAACAACTGCTTTTCAGTCAGCCTGTCCAAGGAGCGTAGACTTAAACAAGTTTCACTATAAGTGGCTTGC
Source organism: Nerophis lumbriciformis (assembly GCF_033978685.3). Taxonomy (NCBI): domain Eukaryota; kingdom Metazoa; phylum Chordata; class Actinopteri; order Syngnathiformes; family Syngnathidae; genus Nerophis; species Nerophis lumbriciformis. The sequence continues at coordinate 33,494,464 of NC_084552.2, forward strand.
CCAACCTGTGAATTATTTATTTGATTATTACTGTATCCCTCATGAACAAACTTAACACAATTTGCTCTCAGGATCAGCAGGAGGGATTGGGCAGTGGGCGGGAGATCAGCGCCCTGGAACTGGCATCAGAGCAGAGCCGCTTGTGGCCAATGCTCGGCAAGGAAATGCAGACGGAGCGAGTGCAGAAAGAGGAAAGCACCGTGTTCAGCCAGGCTATCCACTACGCCAACAGGATGAGCTATTTGCTGCTGCCGCTGGACACCAGCAAGAACCGCCTGCTCAGAAGTACAGGCCTCGGAGACGTAGAAAGTGTCAGCAACAGCTATGTAACCAACAGGTAAGAATTGTGACACCACAATTATGATTATGACATCATTGATACCACAGTACTATGGATGTGTCGGCTGATCAGTCACAGATCAGTGTCAGTCGTTTTTTTTTTTTTAGTATGTTATCGCCATTGCCGATTAATGCCTTTTGCAGACGTGATACCCTCTGGATAGTATTGTGTTTTTTTGTTGTTGTTCTGCTGACAAGCTAGCAACTGATTGCGTATGTCCTTTGGAAAGCCGCTGCCCTAAGTTAATAATAATCATCTCCATTACGGCAAACAAACAGCATTTTTTTTTTAAATCTTAAGTATCATTATCTAGTGCTAGGACAAGGCTAAACATGTTACATGCCGAAAGGAAGCAGGAGCAGACATGTTAATAGCTAAGCTATCTAGAAACAACAGAAGAATTAAGTGCTTGGTAAACTTTTAGAAGTGTAGATGGAATCATGTTGCAGCAGAAAGTAAGCAGCTAGTAACAATTAACAAGTAGATTATTAGAGTCTAGAAAGGATAATATAACAACTGTTGGTGTGTCAGACACATAAGAGGGCAGATCACTCCATAGATTGATGCGGTCGACACCAAGGGTAATATCAGTATTTCATTGATACTAAAGTGATTCGGCCCATATTTTCTTTCCTATAAATATATAATTTTTGGTGTTTTTACATTTGGAGAATAAGCCACTGGACTATAAGGGGGCAGAAAGGAATATAAATGAGTAATACATTTTGTGTAGTTTTGGTATAGTTATTGCATACTATTGACTTTGTTTTGCTCAAACAATGGTATGCAATAGAAGAAAATAAGTAACTACCGTATTTTCCGCACTATTAGGTGCACCGGATTATAAGGCACCTTCAATGAAAGGCCTATTTCAAAACCTTGTTCATATATAAGGCGCTCCGCATTATAAGGCGAATAGAATAGACGCTACAGTAGAGGCTGGGGTTACTTTATGCATCCCGTAGTTGCGAGACCTGTTGTGGCTCAATATTGGTCCATATATAAGGCGCACCGGATTATAAGGCGCACTGTCAGCTTTTGAGAAAATTGGAGGTTTTTAGGTGCGCCTTATAGTGCGGAAAATACGGTAGTCGATTTTGTAAATGTTTATTTACATACCTTAAATGTTTCCAAACGGTACCTGTAACACGGCAATAAAACAGCTGATCAAACAAAACTGAAGTCATTGTCATGGACCCACCAGCTGGGGAAGCTAGCTCTCCAATGAGCTAAACAGACTTAATAACTCCACGGTGACGTTTTGGTGAGTTTACGAAATTGAAATACAAAAAGAAGGCCATTATAAGGTAATAATACTAACACAGACACTTGTAAACATGTTAGCATATTTACTAATGCTAACAATGCTAGCTTGATTACATTACGACATCATGTACAAATACGCATGAAAACACTCCTACAGACATCACACATGGGGCGGTTTAGTAAGTATGAATTGTCGTATTTGTATTGTAAAACTTACAAACGTTTCTTGGAGTGATGAGTGAAGAATCTTTTTGAGCATAAACCCTATGGATGGTTGTACTTCTGGTTCAAAGCAGAAAAACAGGAAATATATTTTCAACCTGCACCACCTGCAGTGAGCAAACCCGTCCTAAAGATGACGTCAAAGCACAAGCAACAAACACATGGCCATTAGCGAAGAAAAATCCATATATATTAGCTGCACCATTTTATAAGCCGCAGGGTCCAAAGCGTTGGAAGAAAAGTAGCGGCATACAGTGCTGAAAATATGGTAAATTGATAAATGTATTGTAAATACGTGTGATATGTATTGGTATTGGCTGATTTTACTCATGGATGATCGGTATCGTAACATCTCTACACAGTACTATTAGCAAAGCCTACAGTTATCATCTGTTGCATTGTATTGTCAATACAACTGTATAATCGTCAAATTTGCATAATTGGCTGTAACGCATTTGCAAAAAGTTGTTAAAAAACATGAACAACAAAGCAAATATGTTGAGGACTTTTAGATATGTGAGGGGCCCACAGAAGCACCTGCTGCTCGTTAAGAAGAGTTAAACGTGCTCCCAAGTCATTTTTTTGTCTTATAGCATTGCAGGGAGTATGGCAGAGAGTTACGACACTGAGAGTGGTTTTGAGGATGCAGAGATCTCCGACGTGGCCAACTCAGTGGTGCGCTTCATCAACCGCTTCGTAGACAAAGTGTGCAATGAGAGCGGCGTGACCAACGAACACCTGAAGGCGCTCCATGCCATGATCCCAGGTACACACTGGCAACCACCTTAGATAGACGAGGGAGGATTATTTAATTCTCTCTACTCACGCTTCTGTTGTCTGCCCGCAGATATCGTTCAGATGCACATTGAGACCTTAGACGCAGTCCATCGCGAGAGTAAACGACTGCCTCCGATCCAAAAGGTAACCAATTCCTATTTTTACGCTGCACTGAAGAAAGACCATGCCGAGCAACCCCAGCCAGTCCCGCCTACTTCCCTCTCCACACCAATCCGTACTGTTCAGACTCGCAGTGTCACGGCAGGTATGGAACTGTGGTGTGTGACTCACAGGACGCCTGAGCAAAAGCATGCTGGGTGATATTGCTCGACCTGGTTTGCTGTTTGTTTTTGTGTCCTGATGTGCGGTGCTGTTCCAGCAAATGCTAACGTGCGTGCCTTCGTAGTGAAGGGTGCCGTCAGTAGTGTTGGAGAGGGATAGGGGCTGAGTTCCCTGCAAGCCAAATGTATAATGCTGACCTACAGCAATAGCACTGGTTATTGAACCTGTAAATTATTGTCATATCAGAAGATTTTTACTCGAGAAGTGTTTGGCGTCTCACTAGAAAAGAGACGAACAGTCTTTATGTTATAATATAGACATTTATTGTTTTTCCAGAAAGATAATTGATAAAGGCCACTGAACTTGAAAAAAGAGAGATAAAACAAACCACTAATTATTAGTCTTAAGTGTCTCACATTATGTTATTCAACATTTTTTAATAAGTTTCAAGGGTCCTGCAATAGTGTATTGCCCAAAATGTAGCCTTGATGTTGGGATTTAAACATGTTTTTAATAAGCCCTACTGTCAACACAGTTTTGTGTGCATGTAGCTTTAATGCTGTTGAGCTGTGGTAATCCAACGTAATGGAAGTGATACATCACGTTCACGTGCAACTAGGGCTGGGCGATATTGCCTTTTTTAAATATCGCGATATTTTAAGGCCATATCGCGATACACGATATATATCTCGATATTTTGCCTTAGCCTTGAATGAACACTTGATGCATATAATCACAGCAGTATGATGATTCTATGTGTCTACATTAAAACAGTATTCTTCATACTGCATTAATATATGCTACTTTTAAACTTTCATGCAGAGAAGGAAATCACAACAAAAAAAATTACTATTTTTTTCATACGGTGTTGATCTGGAAATGTTTGCCTCGGCATTTTGATGGTGTGGACGTGTGGCACCGAATGGAGATATTGACGTGCGGAGTAAGCCCTCTTCCTTGTCTAGCGGGTGACTTTTCAAATTATGCTACATATTAGCAGTGTTGCCGAGTGTCCTGGGCTCGCCTATACAGTGTACTTATCTAATAAAATAATAAACGGGAGACATTAGAGCAGGTTCGGTAGCCACCGCTTCTTTAATGTCAACATCACACACCTCCTTCCGCAACCACACACACCCTACGTCACAACCCTACGGCAACTCTGGAGGGACAAAACTCCTCCTCCTTACCTAACACACTCCGGTAACTTGGGACACCCTGAACTGTTTGTTACAGCAGTAATGCTACTTTTTATAGCAACGCTTTTGCCCCACATTTGACAAATTACGGTTGTCTGTTCGACATCTTCCCACTTGAAGCCAAACCACCGCCAGACGATGGACCCCCTGCTGTGTTTTGGGGGAATTAATTATTCCTCCATTTGTTACCAGATTCGCACCTTCTTTCTCTTGTATTAGCGCTTGCACCACTCCGCTAGCATCACAGCTAACGTTAGCCATGCTGCTACCTCTCTGCTCGGGGAGTGCGTATACGTATGTGACGTATGACGTGACAGTCTGTGACGTGTGTAAGAAGGTGCGCTTGTCTGTCTGTGAGAAGGAGAGACAGGAAAGAGGAGGAGAGCCTGTAGTGTAATGCCCGCAGCTAAATGCGTGAGAACGTATACTCGATATCACGATATAGTCATTTTCTATATCGCACAGAGACAAACCCGCAATATATCGCGTATATCGATATATCGCCCAGCCCTACGTGCAACATTTTAATATGAAGAAGCGAGCAGAAGGACACAAGCCGTAGCTTTTTTTTTTTACAAAGCTGTCCTCTGTGAAATGTTGGGCATATACATGGGCTCATCTAGCTCGGGGTCAGAGGCAGGATCATGTCCGTGCCCTAGGAGAACCTCAAAAGCAACCAAGGGAGGTGGTTGATTTTTTTCTAAACATGCTCTAGGGACATCTTTCAGTGAGAAAGTTCAAATGTCTCCTATCATTATTAAGTCCATTTTGCATGACAAGGAACTTTTATTAAGGTACCAATATTTGCACAGTGCAGGTTGGCTCGTGTGTTGTGAGGTCTTAACAAAATATTGTAACACACATTACTTTTATCCATATATTGTAGTCAGTCCTGTACATGGTTACTGTACAATGCATGACATTGAACCGTAAGGTGTTATATTTTGCATGTTTGCATCCCTTGAAATTTTTTTGTGGTATCATGTAATGTATAAGAACTCTTTCTCCTCTGTATTTTCTCCCCCCTTTGTCTGTACTCATTAATGTACTTGCCTCCTTCTCTCTCTCTCTCTCTCTCTCTCTCTCTCTGTCTCTGTCTCTCTCTCTCTCTCTCTCTCTCTGTCTCTCTCTCTCTCTCTCTCTCTCTCTCTCTCTCTCTCTCTCTCTCTCTCTCTCGTCAGCCCAAGCTGCTGAGGCCAACACTTTTGGCCGGGGAGGAGCTGGTGATGGACGGCATGCGCGTTCACCTCTTCCCAGATGGGCGCGAGGAGGCTACGGGGCATATGGGAGGCCCGCCACTACTCCCTGCAGAGGGCGCCATCTTCCTTACCACCTACCGGCTTATCTTCAAAGGCACTCCCACGGACCCACTGGGTGAGAGATTGCACTATACACATCTGTGCAATGTTCTTACTGTACGTTACGGCCACATTATGTTAGGACAATTAACTTCGTACCCTCTTGCAGTGGGAGAGCAGGTGGTGACTCGCTCATTCCCCATTGCCTCGTTGACAAAGGAGAAGAGAATCTCTGTCAATGCTGCCATGGAGCACTTTCTCCTGGAGGGGCTACAGCTACGGTCCTGTACCTTCCAGGTAGTGTAGAATCCTCTTTTACTTGGGGTGCAATCTTTTTCCGTCTTTCGTATAACATTGCCCACTGTTTCTGTGCAGTTAATGAAGATCGCGTTCGACGAGGAGGTGGCGGCCGACCTTGCGGAAGTTTTCAGAAAGCACATCCACAAACTACGATACCCACAGCATGTGCAGGGGACGTTCGCCTTCACTGTGGGTCAGAGTGGCAAGCTGGTAGTGGAGCATAAGACAAAAGACAAGAACCAGTCACTCAAGTATGACCTTGTTTTTTGGGCATCAAATTAAATGGAGTTTTCCAAAGTGCTGCTCATATGCTCGTATTGTATTGAACTTATAAAAGTGTGTAACAATTTAGCAGGCTACTCACAGTAATATTAGTTAAATCACAGCTGTATTGTGTCATTTTGTTATTTCTGTATACAGTCTGGGCCATTATACATGTATTATCAAAGTTTTGCTATGCTGTGCTTACAACTGTAGAGAAGTGATCCCATCACAGAAAACAAGAAGTACAGTGATCCAGCCTGGTGACAGATTTAAGGACATCCTTGTTTCTTTCAGAACACTTTCTAAAAACCTGGTGAAGAGCGCCAAAAGGACAATCGGCCGGCAGTATGTGACTAGGAAGAAATACTCCCCTCCTACTTGGGAGAACAGGAGCAGCTTCCAGTCAGAGCTGGATGAGGATGAAATTTCAGGTAACAACTTCACAGAACATTTACTTGATGTTCCTCAATTTTTCTGTCTTTGTTAAATAAAGGCAGAATAATAGAATGAAAATGAAATAATAAATATTTGGTATGATATATTTTATGTTGCAAAAATAATCAAACAATGTGCACTAATTTGAATTAAAATGAATATTAGGGGTTAACTTGATTACAAAAAATGCTGTAATTTTCTCTGCCTTGAGGAATCATTTATTTAATGATAAAGCTAAAAGTATGATTACTTTAAATGTGTTTTAGCGGGCTTACGTCACCCACGCAGACGGAAGTAGGATGTGGACGTGGTGTTTCCCATAAATTCATTTAATTGAGGCAGACATTTATTAACTAATGAAATTGGACCCACCACAAATGCGCATTTGCCGTTTCATACACACCTGCTTTGCCAGAGATGTAGTAGAAGAGATCTGTGCTTCCAATTTAGCGACCCTTAAAAAGTGAAAAAGTGGAGAGTGTGTTGTGTCGTGCATTTATTCGGTAAACAAAGACGAACGGTCATGAAAGACAAAGCACTGAATTTGGCGCGTGAACGACCACGGAGATCTGCCATAACAAGTCCGGGAATTGTGCATTACCATCACCAAATCTCCAAAAGCGGTAAACCTTGCTTGGAACAAGCTTAGAGACACGTTTCCGTCGTTTGCTATCACTTTGCCTACTTGGCGAAGTATATAAACCAATAGTGTTGAAAGTGTGGCCAACAGGCCATTTTTTTAAATGTAGCTCTTTTTTTCAAGGGCCCCTGGCACATTATCAGGTCAAAATGTAGTGTGAAAAAGTTTAACACATGAAGATTTGCCTTAGAACACGGGTGTCCAAACATTTTCCACTGAGGGTCGCACACTGAAAAATGAAAGCATACGCGGTCCGTTTTTATGTTTTTTTCATTTTTAAAACCAAAACAATATTTACTGTAACCATTAGGCCTTCCCTCAGTTTTGGTGAATGTTAAAGGTCTCGGGGACCCATAAGGGTCTCAGTCATTAAAGTGTTAAAAATAAGTCATATATCAATTTTATTTTTATTTTCAACTCCTAAGTATCTACAGATCAACTTCAGATCTATCTGATGCCATAAAGTTATTTTTTCATAATGTTTTAAGCCCTTTTTCCCCCGAACAAAACACATTCTTTTTTATGGCAAATACACAAAGTATGCAATATTTCGCCCAAAACATTTTTCATATTGGAATATTTGATGTGATGTAATTGGAGCTTAAATATTTAAATATGTAATAACAACATAGCTTTTGATTTGTTATTATATTTTGAGCGATGACGAAAAATCACAATAAAGGTCTTTGGGATCCAAAAGGCCTCCCACTCATATATATATAAATCATATATAAATATATATTATTTTTAATTTCAACGCTTAAATCTCTTGATCAACTTCAGATCTATTCGTCAATTATATGTTTTTTTTTTTTTAACAATAACCGTTTTAAAGCAAAAACAGCCTGCATGGTAGCTTTGTGTTATTAAAGTCAATATCGCAACTTTTTCTGATTACATTTCACCTGTTTTCTCTTATTGCACTTTTTTTTTTTTTTTTTCGTAAAATGAGCTGTGGGCCACAAAAAGCCCCCAGGCCGCACTTTGGACACCCCTGCCTTAGAATATATGTTTAACAGTCCTTTATTTTTTTTATGTTATTTCGTTACAAATTACATAATGATGTCACAACTGCGCTGTGAATTAAAGAGATGGAAAATGGAAACATTTAAGCTCACTAAACAGTAGCTGGTCATTTCTAACAGACACTACTGTGTAATGAAACAAGGAAGTGTGTCTTACTTTTGGTTGATGATAAAATATCAAATAACAATGGTGTCTAATGTGCTTCACTGCAGTAGTCTTTATTTCAGTTTAAACACTCCAAAAACTCAACATTAAAATATATAATTGGCCCTAGGGTGTGAATGTGAGTGCAAATGTGGTGACTTGTCCAGGGTGTACTCTGCCTTCCGCCCAAATGCAGCTGGGATAGGCTCTAGCACACCCCGCGACCCCGAGAGGGACAAGCGGTACAAAATGGATGTATATATATATATATATATATATATATATATATATATATATATGCATTATTTTTTGTCAGCCGGTGTAAGTTTAGGGTTCATAATTGCCCAGTCATAAACATACTATGATATGTCATTTAGTCGTAGTAATTTCAGCATGAAACGAATTGGTTGTTCATTATTAAGTGAAAGGTCTTATAATATCTTATGTATTTAGAATTGCTTTGTAACCAAGCAAAAATATGTTTTATTCCCAACTAATCAAATAAATCTTCAGTAGAATACTCGACTACTAATATATTTAGTTGCTGCAGCTCTAATGAATAAATCATCAAACATTTACGGTACACCACCAAACAAAAATATATTTCTTTATTCATGCTAACCGGTGGATATACAGTTCAATTATGTAACTTATGCTATCTAGTAGAGGTGGAAATCTTTGGGCATATTACGATTCAATTCGATTCCGATTGTTAGTGTGACGATTAGTTTCAGAATCGTTTCTCAATTCAACACGATCCTTGTGATATAATTGTTGGTATATACATTTTAATAACAGGTTACATGTTACAAAAGCTCCTTTGATTTGTACGCGCAGTGTTGGTCCAAAAAACTATTTAACAAATTTTATTTACAAAAATTAGAGAATGTTAGTCAATCTAATTAAAGAAAATAGAGCAACCCCAACTCCAACCCAATGCCAACTTTAGAATACTTAGGATACAAAATACTGTACAATACTTATTTAAATACATTACTAAAAAAGGAAAACCGAAAATATATAAAAGCAGCAATAATAATAATAATAATAATAATATCAATAATATTTTGTTTAATATTTTTAATCCAAAAATAGATTTTTTTTAGCTGATTTAGAAAAATTATGATTTGGTTTATAATCTAAATGAATAAAAATTGCGATCTAGATGTGAATCTATTTTTTTGAGCACTCTTAATATCTAGTGAAAGAGACTGTTGCTGGTATAGACGATCAACGATGGTATTTGTAGTAAATAACAAATATTTTTCAGACCAATTATGTAGATTCAGATAATTTCCTGAGACACACCTGATGAGCTGTCACATTGGTTGGGAATGTCTGCCTTATTTAACAACGGGCGCAAAGCTTTCAGTAAAATGTCGCTTGGTGTAAATTGTGTCTCCACAGTTTCAGAAGAGGTGGATCAGAGCTCCCTCACGCTCTCCTCCACCATTCGCTCTTCAGACAGACAGACCATGAGCAACGTGGTCGAGAGAGCGTGCTGCCGCGACTACCAGCGGCTGGGTCTGGGCACGCTCAGTAACAGCCTGACCCGCTCCAAAAACGAGCCCTTTAGGATTTCAACAGTTAACCGCATGTATACAGTCTGTAGGAGGTGAGCAAAACATACAAAGAGTTTGGATAGAATTGTTTCTTTTGTGTTTAATCTGATGTGTGCTCTCGCGTTGTAGCTACCCCGGCCTGCTCATTGTCCCGCAGAGCATCCCAGATTCCACCATCCAAAGAATCTGCCGCTGCTACCGACAAAACCGCTTCCCTGTGGTATGTTGGCGTAATTCTCGGACCAAGGCTGTTCTCCTGCGCTCTGCAGGCTTCCACGCAAAGGGGGTGGTGGGCTTCTTTAAGTCTCCCAATGCCCCTACTTCAGGTGACATTTTTAACTATACGCTTTAGCGTTTTTAAACCTTTATATATTAATATAGCGTACATTTATTAGCAGACCTCTAATTAGTATAGTAATAAGATAACAGGAAAATATAACCAGGTCTGATTATGATATTTAAGCGACTAAATGGCATTTTTCATTTTAAAGTTAAAGGTCCCATAGCATACATGTATTCAACAATTGTAAAAAAAAAAAAAAGTCTCAGAGGTCTATTGAGGTACATGAGAAGTTTGTTGCCTATAATCTAGCCCTAATGCTTGAATTTAGACAGTTTTAAAGTGCATTTAGTGAGCCTGTTTTGTGTGTTTGTAGCTTTAATGCTAAACCAAGAAGAAGAAGTTTAATTCGAATTGTGTCTCCAAGAAGCCACTTTTATATATACATAATAACTCTGTACTTGCCCAACCTAGTAAATGCCATATATCACATTTAACAAGGTAGCATTAAGGCTATTCTTCTTAAATAGTGGAGCAGGCCCCCCCGTGGGGGTAATGTGCGACACTAGTGGGGTCACATGTGACCCCGGAGAACAGGCTTTATCAGTATCATGCAGTATCATGCTTCAAATCCCACTTTGAAAAGCTGTGCACTACAAAACGTGCTAATTATTTAATTTTTCCGTATCAAATGGTTGAAGTCAGTCAAAACATGTTTATCGTTTAAATAAGGGTTTATGTTTTTTTACATTTCAGGCAAAGTCATGCGCTTTAATTGTTTTCTAATACAGACTACAAAACAATGTTAATAAAGTTATTTTTTGTTGTAAGTTGATACATTTTTCTTTGTTTTGTTTAGTTTGTTAGTAAGTTTAAATTGTTATGCAGAGGTGTACTTATAATATATTTATTGACAAGTTATACTATTTATAGTCGCCGCGGAGAGTGTGTGTGGGGAGGGAGGAGGTGTATCAGAAAATAATTAAGAAGCACTGCATTAAGGAGTGAGGGAGGACACAAACGTTAGCAACACTAGTATAGTGGAGCTATGCTAGTGGCTCACATACTGTAGCTACTAGCTATATGAGCCACAGTGCTGATGCTATACTCACATTTATCAGCACCAAGATATTAGTCTGTTAACTGAAGAAAAACAACATAATAAAACTTACAGCTACTACATCTGTTGCTGGCTGTTGGGTAAATGGCAGAGCACCAGGGTGCAATTTAAGATGTGTATCAAGGCCTGTTTTTTTTTTTACAAAGCTGCTCACTTCTGGTGGTCATAAACAGTCTTTATGGACATTTATAACATCATTAAAAAGTCTGATTTGAATAATAGGTTTTGCTGACAGTGTGCAATCCGGATTAGACTCGTATCAATATTTACATTTATTTGGTCATTTGGGCTTGAAACTAAAATAGCCACTTGTAGTGTAAAAAAACAAAACAAAACAATTTGTTGACCTTCTGTTTGTGTGTGCAGTGCCCTCACAGGCAGACTCTACCAGTTTGGAGCAGGAGAAATACCTGCAGGCCATTATCAGTTCCATGCCGTCTTACAGCGAGAACACAGGCAGGAATACACTGAGCGGTTTTACTTCCACCCACATGAACGCCGCAGGTGGGGCGACTAGCAAACTACTACAATGTGACACGATGAAAAGTACCTTGCTGACTGTGGCTTCTTTCCCATAGACTCATCAGATAAGTTGCGGCAGCCAAAGATTGGTGCTCTGATGAAGCAGGTGATGGGCACCAAGGAAGACTTGCCTGGAACGTTTAGCCGAGGAGGTGAGATGTGTCTCTGCTGGTATAGTAATCAGATGACTCCTGTTACAGTGGAACCCGTTTTAGTCGATACTCCTCAGACTGGCTGACTGGCGTTGACAGAAGTGGTTGTCGACGTAACAGAAACTGAAACTAGACATTGTTTGCCCATTTACTTGTGACTTTGTCAAATATATAAGGAGAATGTAAATATATTTTTAACCTACGCAATTGAACCATAATTGATTGGTTCTTGAACAGTAATAAGTTTGTATATCAAAGTTAATTTCACCATAAAAAACTAAGTAAATATGACTAATGGGTTCCAGCCTCGACAAAAGTCCCTATTTTAGTAAAAGTTTGTACATTTTCAACAATATATAGCACTATACAGTACTGTATATCAAACAAACATAAGGGGATGATGATCAACTTTCCATTTAATAACAAACCACAACAAGCTGAACTGTCCTCATTTGACAACAGGCACACACACTGTCACAAGCCCTGTGGTGCACGCACACAAAACAAATCTCAAAAGTCCTCACTTTAACAGCCAAATCACTACAGTAAATAGGAATGAAAAAAAAAAAGTGCCTTATTGGTTAATCTTTTTCGCTTGAGGCCGAAGGGAGTGGGCTGAAGGCAGTGTGGACAACGCTGTGGATACTTCCAGAATGTTTCAAACCACACACTTCACTTGTCAATTGCTCACATCAGAACTACAAAATTCTGTAAAAAAGTTTTTAAAAGGCACACAAAGCAGCTATGCTGAAGGACTAAGCCCACCTACAATTGCTGTGCTGCAGGTGCAAAATGGCGGAGGCTCCTACGTCAAAGCATATTTTTATTCGGTCTGTGGTTTGTAAATCTAAGTTCATACAATTAGGTGTTCATAAATCAAAGAGTCACTGTAGTTTGTTGACATTGTTTTCATCCATTTGTGTATGTTGTTATTTTTTATTTTTCTGTTTTACACTTTTGGTTGTCTATATAAGATAATACTGCCAAGCTTACTTTGCACTTAACGGAAAGTTTTGTGTTGTATAACTAGAAACTATTGAAGACGCTTCTCTTGTTTGAATTTTAAGAATACCACAGCACATGCACAACATAGATGGGTTGTCGACATTAACGAGTTCCACTGTATTTCCCGCGTTAAGAGTTCAAAGCCACATGTGAATGAGGTCTGCAATGATGTAATTGGAGCTGCATCACAACTTCATGCATCCCTTGTAGCTCACCTTTAGTTTGGTCTTTGTCATGTGACCTCAGCTCTTGGTCAAAGGGCGAAAGTCATCTCCCTCTCTCAGCCCAAAGTGTCTGGCAAGGCCAGGAACTCTACTAGAGGTACAGTAGGCCACGACCACACCCTCCCCCTTCCTCTACCACTGTCTTAACTAATCAAATCTCTTAAACAGAACAGTCCAGTGTCTTTGACGGTAGTGTGCCGTCTCTTCGGACTAATTGTCTCTTCAATGTCATGATGTTGTGTGTTGATCTGAGCTCAGCTTTGTGTGTGAGTGCACGCGCATGCAGCTGCGGCACTACAATGTCTGTGTCCTCGTCGTCATTTCCGTTTTTATTCTTCTGCCTGTGTCCAATGGGTGAGAGTTGCATCATTTAGCTAGACGTAGCAAATTGGTGTGGGGCGTTACCAACTACGCCTATCTTGTCTACTAGCATGCTATTAGGTTTATGGGCATAGTGCCGACTGAAATTAAAATATCTCTCATGAGCTGTTTGAATATGGTATCTTGTGGTTTTGCCACGGTTCTAGCGGTGTCATTTGTGTGTGGCAGGTAAATGGGGTAGTATCCGAGGCAGCGGCCGTCTCAGCACTTACAACCCAGATGTGGGAACCCGTCTTGCTGGTAAGGAGTCACCGCAGCCCAATGGAGGACTCAGCGAGGCGTTGTTTCTCCGCCAGCACAAGGCCTACCTCTACATCATTGGAGACAAGGCCCAGCTCAAGGTGAGCAACTGTAGTGTAGGCTTCCTACTGTGTAAAACCTCACTATCCTAGAAGGGCAGACTGTAATTAAAACTGTGTTACGTATTACCTTAAATAGTGGCCTATGCAAAACCTCAATTGATTTTTAGGTAAATCATTCAAATAAAGCCTTAACACAATTTTGTATAACTTACTGTGGTATAGCTTTGGAAATTCACAGAAAACAATGCAAATGTTATTTTGCCATTTGAAATATCATCTAGGCTAAACAGCGTCTTCATACTGGTGTGCCAACTGCCAACCATTACAGAGACATAAACAACATTACCGGTATGTTAATTACCCAATGGTGTTAATTTAGTGCAGCTGTGGCACACACCTTACATTGGACGGTGGCCTATGCTTTTGGTAAGCACTGTATATGTATGTATTATATATTTAAATGCTATTTTATTAAAGTGTCATTATATTATTATTAAATATTATAAATAAAATGTAGTTATTTAAAACAATACAAAGAAAACGTTCACGCATATTTAACGCCTTAACATTTAAGAGAAGCAATGTACTCTCTGCAGTTAAATTAACTCCATACCCCCAGCTGTTGTATTTCTATTGATTCCTCAAAATACAATTTCTCATTTTAGGCCTTGACAAACCCACATTTGATTGTAATAAGTTAGCTTATCTGTACCTGTTGACTTACTTTGAATGACAACTTATTTTACAGTTCAGACCATAAAACCCAAATGAGATCAATAACTATAACACTAAGACACAGGTGTCCAAACAAGAGCCGCTTACCTGTACATACAAATTGAAGAATGTGGGGTCCCTTTTGATACATTTTGTATGATAGAAATGCTAAAACTAAAGTTGATTGGCAACACTAAATTGGCCCTAGTGTGTGAATGTGAGTGTGAATGTTGTCGGTCTATCTGTGTTGGCCCTGTGATGAGTTGGCGACTTGTCCAGGGTGTACCCCGTCTTCCGCCCGAATGCAGCTGAGATAGGCTCCAGCACCCTTGCGACCCCAAAAAATGACAAGCGGTAGAAAATGGATGGATGGATGGAAATGCTAAAACTAATCCAATGTACTGTAGGTCAGTATACTGTATCCTAATCTATCTAAATCTTAGTTTTGTCTTATAGGTGACAACGTAAATTTGTGTAATATCTAATATTAGAAACACATAATGAGCAGTTCTGTGCTGCTCTTTTCGATGACCTCTCAAAAGCATTCCACACCATATATTTTTACTTCATAAATTACAGGTTTTGACAAAACTTCACACAACTGGTTTCATTCATACCCCATTTACAGAACTCGGACTGTTGTTGCAGTCAAGTCTACTTATGATAAAAACGGGGTGCCACAGGGGTATCCTTGGATCATTGCTATTTATCCTATACATCAAAACAATGTTCTTCCCAAACAATGCTTAAATGTCCACTTATTTGCAGATTATTATATTTGTTAGGCCTATATTAGGGGGGCTCAAGCCCCCCTAAAATATTCTTAAGCCCTCCTAAATAATTTGGTGTTATATATATTTGTTTTTTTTATTTTATTTTTTTTACAAATACATGCCGACATATTCATTATAAATTAATTAATCATATAACCTGTCATTATTCACTCAGTTTCCCCTCACTTCATAGCGTAAATCACCAAAAAGTATTCCTGGGCGCGGCACCGGTGCTGCCCACTGCTCCCCTCACCTCCCAGGGGGTGAACAAGGGGATGGGTCAAATGCAGAGGACAAATTTCACCACACCTAGTGTGTGTGTGTGTGACAATTATTGGTACTTTAAGGTAGAGAGCCCCTTTAGTGTGTCGGTATCCAATCCATTCCACTTGTTCATATAGAAAATGCCCACATCACTCAAAATCCAGTCCGCGTTTTCTCTGCGACCTTGCCTGCGGTCCTTGGACTTGTTCATATAGAAAATGCCCACATCACTCTTGTCGAATCTATATAAAGTAATATACATTAGCCTAATGTTAAAATAATGAAAAAAAACATAATTAAATATATTTGTTTTATTGTATTGTTACATTAATAGCTGTTATATTATTATAGGATGGATTGTTAAACAGGGCAGCACGGTGGTAGAGGGGTTAGTGCGTCTGCCTCACAATACGAAGGTCCTGAGTAGTCGTGAGTTCAATCCCGGCCTCGGGATCTTTCTGTGTGGAGTTTGCATGTCCTCCCCGTGACTGCGTGGGTTCCCTCCGGGTACTCCGGCTTCCTCCCACCTCCAAAGACATGCACCTGGGGATAAGTTGATTGGCAACACTAAATTGGCCCTAGTGTGTGAATGTGAGTGTGAATGTTGTCTGTCTATCTGTGTTGGCCCTGCGATGAGGTGGCGACTTGTCCAGGGTGTACCCCGCCTTCCGCCCGATTGTAGCTGAGATAGGCTCCAGCGCCCCCCGCGACCCCAAAGGGAATAAGCGGTAGAAAATGGATGGATGGATGGATATATTTTTTATGCTCCAGGTTCCACGCCAGACTAAGCACTAGCCATGTGTACGTGGACGAAAAGTATTTATTCTGATCTTCTTTCGGATTAGAATGTGTTCATGGACCCTGAAAAAAAGTTCTGATTATGACGTGCATTTTCATGCATCACACCTTAAATCTAAAAACTTTACTTTGGCATGGGCAGAACATAACATACCCGTATTTTTCAGAGTATAAGTCGCTCCGGAGTATAAGTCGCACCGGCCGAAAATGCATAATAAAGAAGGAAAAAAACATATATAAGTCGCATTTTTGGGGGAAATTTATTTGATAAAACCCAACACCAAGAATAGACATTTGAAAGGCAATTTAAAGTAAATAAAGAATAGTGAACAACAAGCTGAAGAAGTGTATGTTATATGACACATAAATAACCAACTGAGAAGTGCCTGGTATGTTAACGTAACATATTATGGTAAGAGTCATTCAAATAACTAACATATAGAACATGGTATACATTTACCAAACAATCTGTCACTCCTAATCGCTAAATCCCATGAAATCTTATAGGTCTAGTCTCTTACGCGAATGAGCTAAATAATAATATTTGATATTTTACGGTAATGTGTTAATAATTTCAAACATAAGTCGCTCCTGAGTATAAGTCGCACCCCCGGCCAAACTATGAAAAAAACTGCGACTTATAGTCCGAAAAATACGGTAAGCTGAAAGGTCTGTTATTGTTTGTGCTTAGCACTTGGAGTAGCTGTAATGTTGTGAATAAAGCAGTTCATTAAGATGGCAACTGGATCCCTTCCTTTATTGTTACACCGACACATGTCACTCCATACCATACTTTTGTTTTTGCTAGTCTCGTTTTAAAGCAACAAACTCAACAGCATAAAACGCTACATCTGTACATGTTAAATGTTGGGTGACAGCAGCAAGACAATCACTTCTTTCCTGGACTATTACATTTAGTACCCTCTCCACCACCAAAGTATAGCTGACATTAAAGACATGCGCAGTAAGGATAATTGTAACCCGATTTCGGTAGATGTGTTTTCATGCTCTACAATTCAAATGACTTTCGGCATAAACCACCCGTTTCGATCGGAATTAAATTTTGATCCAATCGTTGAATGGCGCGTTTACATGAAGCATTTTTATTCCAATTAGGCTTTTAATCCGATTAAATGTGTCCATGTGCACATAGCTACTGATTAATATAAATATATACAGGTATTTGGCTTGATAACACTTTACATTCTAAGCTCATACTCAACAGTTAAACCAAAAACTACATATCAAACTTGGATATTGACACAGAATCCAAGGCTGTCTGTCGCCCTCTAATCGAAAAGTCATTGTACAATCATCCTTCATGCCTGTCCTTGATTATGGTGACATCTTGTACTGTCATGCCGCCCCATCAATCATAATGCACTAAGTTTTATCACTAATGACACATTTTGTACGCATCATTGCTTGCTGTATCTAAATGTTGGTTGGTTCCCCCTACAGTCCTGATTAAATATTCACCTTATGTTGTTCATCTACAAAGCACTGCTTAAAAAACGTATATCCATCCATCCATTTTCTACCGCTTGTCCTTTTTGGGGTCGCAATTCTTCCTCAAACTTGAGTCCCTCATTCACCGTGTAATGTTTAAATTTCTATTACCAGATTATTATTCTGATTGTGGTAACTGTCTCTCCGTCACACTTTGTACAACCCTGTTCAAAGCAAATTATGCGACAGGTTAACCTTTGTAAGTTATGTGGGTCGTATTAAACAATGTAATTAATTATTTCACTCACATCCAAAGATTTTTGTTGAATTTTCACTGCACTGTGTCTGTTTCAGGGTGGAAAGCAGGACTCCTTCCAGCACTGGGAGGCAGTTCCCATTGAGGTGTGCGATGTGCGGCAGGTGAAGAACAGCTTTAAGAAGCTGATGAAGGCCTGTGTGCCAAGCTCCTCTTGGGATACCAGCTTCAATTTCCTACGCTGCCTGGAGGAGTCTGAGTGGATGTCGCTGGTCAGTGACCACCTTGAACCTCGCTGCAATTCAGAGCAATTTATCTACCTGATTGCTTATTACTGGAACTTAAAGCCTGATCCATAATTCTGTGTGGGTGTGTGTGCAGCTGCACCGGGTGCTGCAGGTCTCAGTCCTGGTGGTGGAGCTACTGGACACAGGGTCGTCAGTCATGGTCAGCCTGGAAGATGGCTGGGATGTCACCACACAGGTTTGAAGATTCTTTGTTTATTTCCTTGTCAATTCAGCCACTCCACCATTCTTTGTTGTAATGTGGACATGTTGTCTGCAGGTGGTATCCTTAGTACAGCTGCTGTCAGATCCATACTACAGAACCTTTGACGGGTTCCGGCTGCTGGTGGAGAAGGAGTGGCTGTCATTTGGCCACAGGTTCAGCCATCGTGGCGCGCAGACGCTAGGCAGCCAGAGCAGCGGGTTCACCCCTGTTTTCCTGCAGTTCCTCGACTGCGTGCATCAAGTGCGTGCATTGTTACATGTTATATCTAACTGTCCACCTTCAGTGTAGATCAGGGATGTTCAACTGAATTGTTTGGGGGGCTACATTTCCAGAAAGCTAAGGACTGGGTGCTGGATTTCACTCTTCAAAGTTAGACTTATTTTGCATTTGCATTTTATGGAGAAACCGTGTATTCCGCATTGGACTTTTTATTTTGGTCGACCGGCATATATTTTGTCAGAGTTACAGGAGCACTCTGCTGATTTGATTTTTCCTATCATTCACAATCCTTATGTGAGACAGGCACACATATGTTTTCCTTTTTTTCATGCATTCTAAATAGTAAATAAATGCGATTAAAAGTGCTTACAATTGAGCCAATGGATGTTGCTGTATTCTGCTTATTAAACGCTTAAAAAAACATCCAAACACCTCCATCAAGGTTTTATATACATACTGTAAGTAAATATATAATGTAGTAATAAGCACATTCATAATAACATTTAATAATTTTAAGCATTTGGCAGCACATCAATTTAAAACATACATGATGATTACTCACTGCAGACATCATGAGAGCCAACAAACATAATAAAAGATCACATACTGTACAATATCTGTGCTTAATAGGACGTTTCTTTCTTGCCACTTGCCAGTCTAAATTAGATGCCAAAGTTGACCAACTTGTTGAATTATGTCCTTATCATTTTACTACCAAAGTGAGAGACATTATTTATGATTACAATAAACTTTCACAAGCTCTGAGGCATGAAAGCAGCTCACCAGCTGATGATGTCAACATAGCCACAAAAGCTAGTTAGCTCTCTGTGATCGCGACGCCACTAAAAATAGTTTGTCTGCATTAGAGTTTATACTAACAATATCACTAATACTTGGTTAACATTCAAGTCACGAAATGTAAATGGAGTATTGTTGACGGGTTTTGGAGGATTATTTGGAGGGCTTTATGGGCGGAATAGAGGAGCTCCCATCAACTCCATTGTAAGCAGACTTTTACTTGTTTGTTGCAAGTTAGAATGCATTAAAAATATACATCCGTCTTCGTGTCTCTCATGATTATTGTGAACGATAGGCAAAATTCTAAAAAAGTGCAGTTCCCCTTTAAGGACCTCCTTCAAAATAGCTAGTGAAAGGTCATATATATGACAGCACTGTAGTGTGTTTTTAGAATCTGCTGCAAAATTGTGAGTTTCAGAAGTTTTTTTAGACTGAACTCGAGGGACACCAGTTGAATAACCCAAATGGAGAAAAAAAGTGGACCTAAAACCAAACCTTGAGGAACACTACTAGTGTAACTAAAGAAGTTAAACAAATGACTACTGACTGCCTCTGAAGTAAACAAGCTAAAACAACACCTTAGTTACATGCATACATAAATCGTATTACGAAAAAAAATATTTTCAAAAAGTATAATAAATGCCTTGTGCCTCAATCTAAATCAAAACCAAGTTTGGACCCCAGTGTTCTCTTTGCTAGCAAGGTTTAAAATGTAAATTCAAGGATCTGTCAATGTGTTTACGGTGGTCCAAGTTCCTCTGTACAACAGGAGCACTCTAGTGTTTTTAGGAATTTGCTTCAAAATGTTTGTCTTCCAAGTTTTGAACTGAAGTCGGGGGCCAGTATGGTGTCATTCCTGGCTGCCAGTTGAATAGATCCTAAAAAGTCTTTATATGAAAGATGACATGAAAAACTCTGTCTGTATTCCTGCTTCTCTCTATCCCCAGATTCATCTCCAGTTCCCCATGGAGTTTGAGTTCAGCCAGTACTACTTGAAGTTCTTGGCCTATCACTATGTGTCCAACCGCTTCCGCACCTTCCTGCTTGACTCGGACTACGAGCGCATCGAACTAGGTACACTGGAACCAGCTTAAGTTGGCAACATGTTTATGTCATCAGGTCCCGGTCCACTGTGTTCTTCATTTTACTACAATGTGCCCGCTCAAGTCGACAATTACATACTTGGTGGATCGTTGACATACTTTTCGTTTTTGTTTCAGTTTAGGTCTACAGCCTGGTCAAGTCATGGTCCACCCTGGTTGTTTTTATTGCAAAAAAGTGTCCTGTATAGTCGACGTCAACATAATTGGTTGATTGTTTTTATCGACAAAAAATTTGAGGCCCAAGGTGGTCATTTGTATAAAAACTATTCTGTTTATGTCTACAACCTAGTCGAGTCATGGTCCACCCTGTTTTTCTTTCTTACTAAAATGTACCCGCTTTAGTTGACATACATGGTCTACCGCTTTTGTGGACCTGAAATGTGATAGCTAAAGGGGGCATTTAGATGAAAAATCGGTCCAATTATGTTGACAATCCATCTGCCGTCCAACTCATATAGTCACACCCCCGTGTTGTTCTTGTTAATAAAAACTGCGTGCTTAAATCGACATAAAATTTGACACCCAAAGCGGCCATTTCTATGAAAAATCAGTCTATTTACTGTCAACTACCCAATCAAGTCCTTGTCCATCATGTTCTTTTTATTACTAAAGAAGTATCGCTTAAGTTGACGTTGACATACATGGTCAATCACTTTTGTCAAGATAGCCATTTGTATGAAAAATCCGTTAAGCAGCTCGAAACTACAACGGCAACATACAGCTCATCCATAAAGTATTCACAGTGCTTCACTTTCTGCACATTTTGTTATGTTACAGCCTTATTCCAAAATGGAATAGACTAATTTTGTCCTCAAAATTCTTCACAGAATACCCCATAATGACTGAATGAATTTTTTAATTTAGCAAATGTATTAAAAGTAAAAAAACTAAAAAAGTCAAATGTGCATAAGTATTCACAGCCTTTGCTGAATACTTTGTTGATGCACATTTGGCAGCAATTACAGCATCAAATATTTTTGAATATGATGCCACAAGCTTGGCACACCTATCTTTGGACAGTTCAGCCTATTTTTCTTTGCCCATTCTTCTTTGCAGCACCTATCAAGGTCCATCGGGTTGGATGGCAGATGTTGTTTTTTATCCAGGATGTTACTGGAAATTGCTGCATTCATCTTTCCCTCTATCCTCATTAGTCTCCCAGATCCTGTCGCTGAAAAACATCCCCACAGCATGATGCTGCCACCACCATGCTTTACTGTAGGAATGGTATTGGCCTGGAGATGAGCGGTGCCTGGTGTGCTCCGAACATGACACCTGGCATTCAAGCAAATAGTTCAATATTCGTCTTTTCAGACCAGATCATTTTGTTTCTCATGGTCAGAGTCTTTTCAGGTGCATGTGCAAACCTTTTACTAAGAAATGGCTTGCGTCTGGCCACAATACCATACAGGCCTGATTGGTGGATTGCTGGAGAGATGGTAGTCCTTCTGGAAGGTTCTCCTCTCTCCACAGAGGAATTATGTAGCTCTGACAGAGTGACCATCGGGTTCTTGGTCAGATGCATGCAACAATGTACAGAAACATCCCGGATAAAAACCAACACTTCCCATCCAACCTGATGCAGCTTGAGAGGTGCTGCAAAGAGGAATGTACAAAACTGCCCAAAGATAGGTGTGCCAAGCTTGTGGCATCGTATTCCAAAAGACTTGAGGCTATAATTGTTCACAAAGGCTGTCAATACTTATGTATATGTGATTTCTTAGTTTATTATTTTTAATACATTTGCAAAAATCTCTAAAAAAACCAACCTTTTTCACTTTGTCATTATGGGGTATTGTGTGTTTTGAATTTTGAGGACACAAATACATATATTACATTTTGGAATAAGCCTGTAACATAAAATGTGGAAAAAGTGAGCGCTGTGAATACTTTCCGAATGCACTGAAGCTGTTTTATACTTACACAGCATTAAAACATACACACAGGGACTTCCTAATCAAACACACACAGCGGCCTTGATTTTGATGCTTTACTTTGTGTGCAGGAGTACTCTATGAGGAGAAAGGCGAGAGGAAAAGTCCTCAGGTGTGCAAGTCTGTGTGGGACTACATAGACCGTCTCAACAAGAAGACACCAGTTTTCTTCAACTACATGTTCTCACCTGAAGATGAAGAGGTGAGTGCATTACACACATGCATGCACATGCATACACACATGCACACACATTGGGATGCAAGTGCTTTTACAACAAAAATGGTGTGTTACAGTGTGATTAATGGTGTGTACAGGTGCTACGGCCGTACACCTTCATCTCTAACCTGAAAGTATGGAACTTCTACACGGAAGAGACTCTGTCAGAGGGGCCGTCTTACGACTGGGAGCTGAGTGCTCGTCAGGAGCGGGCGGTTGAGGAGGCGCCTGACAGGCCCGACAGCGGCGGGCCCAAATCTCACAGGCGCATCGTGTGGCCGTGTTACGACAGCCTGGGCAAAGTTGTGCCCGACGCCATCACCAAACTGCTGCAGGACCTTCAGGCTCTGGAGGCGGAGCTTGGCCAGGCGTCAGAGAAATGGAAGGACACTTGGGATAAAATTAAGACCACTCAGAGGATTGAGACCAAACTGGAGAGCAAGGTGAGACTATTTTTAGACTAGTAGTGTTGACTAGAGGTGTTAAAACTTTAGCCCAGGGGCTATTTTTGGACCACAGCTTGTTGTTTTATTGGCCTTGACATATTAGAAATACAATTAATATACTAATAATGAGTATTGGTATGAGTATGGCTGTCCAAAGCAGTCCCAGAAAAGCGACTAACAATTTGCAGCATGCTGTTGTTATTATTTATGTTTTCTTTGATTGTGTTGTTAGCTCATTTTAGTAGCTAAACTTTGTTAAATCACTATCATTAGCTGACACACAATGCTAATGTGGCCCTGCGATGAGGTGGTGACTTGTCCAGGGTGTACCCCGCCTTCCGCCTGAATGCAGCTGAGATAGGCTCCAGCACCCCTCACAACCCCGAGAGGGACAAGCGGTAGAAAATGGATGGATTGACAATGCTAATGTGTGTGTTATGTACGGGTGTAGTGTACATCACTATGTGCTAAAAGCCGGAAGAATGCGGGATATAAAGCGTACAACACTTTGGGATGTTAGCGCCCTCTCTCGTCATCTGCATAAAGCAGGAATGGTCAACTAAATTGTTTTGAGGGTCACATTTCCAAAAAGCTAAGGACCGGGTGTCCGGACTTTTCCTTTCACTGTTAGTTTTGATTTAAGTCTATATATTTCTTCAGAGTTACAGGAACGCTCTGCCGTTTTTAGGGACCTTCTGCAAAAAAGCTAATCAAAAATTATATATACGACAACACTTTTGTCTCTTTAATAATCTGCTGCAAAAACTTTAATTTTTCACAAGTTTTTGAACAGAACTTGTGTGCCACTATTTAAATAGCTTAAGGGGGTGCCTTGAGGAACGCCTCACTTTGTAAATTATAAGTTTGGACCCCAGTTTAAAATGTCAATGCAAGGATGTGTGTTTACAGTGATCAAGATCTTCTATACAACAGGACACTCTAATGTTTTAGGAATTTGCAGCAAAAATATTTATCTCCTGAGTTTTTAACTGAACTCAGGGGCTGATTGGTGTCATTCCCTGGCTGGATTTTGCCCCCAGGCGTAAAGTTTCCAAACAGCCCCTTTAATCATGATTAATCAAAATTCAGAAGTGAGATTATTTGGTTTGGTTTGACAGTACTAATTGTTACATATTACACTAACACTATCCAAGCTAGTATTCTATAGTTATATAATTTTAATAGAAATAAAAAAGATTGTCCTTACTTTAACTGCACAAACTATGAAAAGTGACACTACACTGACACCGTGTGGTGACAAGCAGTATTACAGGTAAGAATTATCTTCCGACTCCGCAGGCATCATTCTCCAGCTCGCTGTTGATGTCTTCCAACCTGAGCCACCAGAGACGTTCTCAGGGTGTCTACCTGCAGGAGAGCCACGTAGGCTCCTCCATCAACTTAGCGCTGGAGTGCGAGGCCAGTGCCACCTCCACGCCGGTGCCGGGCCGGCAGAGCACCAGCACGCTTTATAGCCAGTTCCAGAGCACTGAGAGCGAGAACAGGTTTGATGACCTGATGTACTGTAGATCCCTGCCTATTCATATTCAATGATCTCTTTTCTCCACTTTGAGTTTGGAAGAAATTGTTTTTATTCCAACTTAAATAGAAAGTGGTTTGATGGCGCAATCTAGAGGGGGAAAAGAGGGCGCTGTGTCATAAGTCAGTTCACTCAACATTGCCCAGCAGGAAGAGGCTTTGACAAGAATAGAGGGGATCTACTGTTCTTTAACATCATCATCCATTGTGGCACAGTTACGTTATACTTTCCCTTTTGTTATCTCTTCCTTTAGGAGTTTTGAAGGCATTTTATTCAAGAAAGGCGCTTTGCTGAAACCGTGGAAACCCCGGTGGTTTGTTCTGGACAAGACTAAACACCAGGTAGGTATTCCACTAATGTGACACTGTAATGGCATCGCTCTCACAGAGAAGGATTAAAAGATTACAGTCACAATCCACACACTTTGGAACTAAGTACACAGTGTACTTCATGCAGCGTACTGAATGAGGTAGTTCATTTGAGGGAAGAACAGTCAAATCTCGGTTTTTGCCCAACATTTTTGTCTGTTATCGTACAGAATTGACACGTTGGTGACTCAGTCTCTACCTTTTTATTGAGTAAGACTGCAAAATAAGCCACCATAGGGCCAAATAAAGTTGCAAGGGCCATCACTATTGATAAAAAAGTTGAGAAACACTCTTGAATTTAAGAAAAAACGTGTAGTAAAGTATGAAGGCGGCCCCTTTTTGCTCAACGCCGTATTCACCAACAAGTACACACTCAAAAAGATCATAAAAAAGTGAGGTTAAAGATTTGTGTATTTATTTGATCTATCATATCTATTTCACATTGTTTCCTGCTTGTTCAATTATAATTATTCTCTGATAAAAGTGTTCTCTGTTCATATTTTTGGGCGTCTGGAGCGGATTACTTGGATTTACATTTTTCTTATGGGAAAAACAGTTTATTTTTGTTATGATTCGGTTTTGTCTGACTTTTTAACAGACGACTTGTGATAATTATAATTAGCTGGGAGTGGCAAAAATGTCTTCAATGCCATCGTGGAAAGTTCTGCATACTTTTGACTTTCTGCAGAATAACGTAACAGCAAAAGTGGTTTGGCGCCTTAGCGTGCACAACATCAACAAAAGCATATTTTCATTAGCTGCTATCATTATTAAAATTTAGATGTCATGTCCTGCACTATCCTTATTAGCCTCGGAAGTTAAATCTTGCAGCCTCGGTGAGAAAACATGTTCATATGCTTTTCACAGTAGTAGTACCACATTATTTACGATTATTTGTGTACATTCAAGACTGTTGTCGTGTAGAAAAATGAATGACAACAAAAGCATGGGTAAGCTTTTCTATCTGCCATTGTTTGGTACCTCTGCTGTTAACAGTGACATCTAGTGGTGACGCTGCTTATCACAACCTTTAAACATATACAGGAACTTAGACTTACGTAGATTTCCTTTTTATTGTCATTCAAATTTGAACTTCACAGTACAGACAAGAACGAAATGTTGTTGCATTAGCTCATGGTAGTGCAGGATAAAAGAGCAATTGGGTGCAGCTTTACATACACTTCAACTCCCTGCTAAAATGCTGTTTGTTGTGCTGATGTTTCTTGTCGCTCCGTTCCAGCTGCGCTACTATGAGAGCAGGCAGGACAAAGAGTGTAAAGGGGTGATCGAGCTGGCTGACGTGGAGTCGGTCCTTCTGGGAACGCCCGCCATGGGAGCGCCCAAAAACATAGAAGAAAAAGCTTTCTTTGATGTAAGTACCGCACAGCTGAGCGTTGTACAATTTATATCTAATGAAAACGCTAGGTTTGTTTGTTTTTTTCATCCTAAATTCATCAAAAATTTTATTGTTTTTGGTCTAATATAATATTTTTTACAAATTACAATTTTGCTGATGCAGTCTTCTCACTGGACTTGTTAAAAATAATAATTTATAGAAAAAAAATAGAATTATTTTTTTGGAACTGGTGAACTGTTTTTTTTCTTTTTTTTTTCTAAATTATTATTACTGAAAATGGTCCAACTAATTAACATCAGTCGGGTGTATGTTCTACAAAAGCAGGGTCTCTAATAAAATAAAAAAGACAGTTATGGCTAAAAGCAACCTCCCGGTGTAGCTTCTACTCATTGCAATAGATGGAATAGAGTAGTCAGCATTACTACAGGCACATAGTTGTTGTCTACTTTGAAATGGTGATCATGTTTCCAGTTTGACTTTAAAATGTGTATATAATTATCAGCGTTAGGAAAATTACTCATTACTTTCCCAAGAAAGTAACTCAATTACTAATGGAAATGTTCTTTAATACATGTAATAAATTAAAGTAATTCATGTGTTGCTTTTTTGAAAACATTGATACATCTGGTTTATGCAGTTGAGATATTTTAATAGAGAAGAGTGGGCGAGCCTTATTGGCTGTTTTAGCTCAGCATTGGTAGTCTGCACACTACCATTTTTCCAAAAAGTGATAAGTATTAAAATAATATCCATAATAAAAATATAACTTATTTTTAATTTTCTTAAGGAGTGTGACTTTTTATTTTGTATTTCACCCACCGGCAATAACATTGATTTTTAATATATAATATAATTTATAATAATAATAATAATATTATATATACACACACACACACACACACACACACACACACACACACACACACACACAGTTGTGGTCAAAAGTTTACATACACTTGTAAAGAACATAATGTCATGGCTGTCTTCAGTTTCCAATAATTTCTACAACTCTTATTGTTTGTGATAGAGTGATTGGAGCACGTACTTGTTGGTCACAAAAAACATTCATGAAGTTTGGTTCTTTTGTTAATTTATTATGGGTCTACTGAAAATGTGACCAAATCTGCTGGGTCAAAAGTATACATACAGCAATGTTAATATTTGCTTACATGTCCCTTGGCAAGTTTCACTGCAATAAGGCGCTTTTGGTAGCCATCCACAAGCTTCTGGTTGAATTATTGACCACTCCTCTTGACAAAATTGGTGCAGTTGGTTTTCTGACATGGACTTGTTTCTTTAGCATTGTCCACACGTTTAAGTCAGGACTTTGGGAAGGCCATTCTAAAACCTTCATTCTAGCCTGATTTAGCCATTCCTTTACCACTTTTGACGTTTGCTTGGGGTCATTGTCTTGTTGGAACATCCAACTGCGCCCAAGACCCAACCTCCGGCCTAAAGATTTTAGGTTGTCCTGAAGAATTTGGAGGTAATCTTCCTTTTTCATTGTACCATTTACTTTCTGCAAAGCACCAGTTCCATTGGCAGCAAAACAGGCCCAGAGCATAATACTACCACCACCATGCTTGACGGTAGGAATGGTGTTCCTGGGATTAAAGGCCTCACCTTTTCTCCTCCAAACATATTGCTGGGTATTGTGGCCAAACAGCTCAATTTTTCTTCCAATAGTTAACAATTCTAAAAATTTTTGATAATCCATTCCACCAGTGTCCTAATATTGACCTTTTGTGCCCCCCCGCCCAGCTGAAGACAACCAAACGAGTGTACAACTTCTGTGCCCAGGACAGCCTCAATGCTCAGTTATGGATGGACAGCGTTCAGAGTTGCTTGTCAGACGCCTAGACGGGATGTGAGAGCGAGCGTCCGCGTGCTCGTTCTGAACTCTGGGGGAAGTATGTTTTTGTTACAAATTAAGAAAAAGAAGAAAAATAAGACTCAACATTCCACGGCATGAAGATTCTTCCTGATCCTCCTGTGAAATCTTACTTTACGCCCTCTTCTTGCTTTACGTAAAAACACTCCGGGGAGGAATGACGGAGGAGCGGCGGTCGAAATGGATCTGATTTTTTTTTTTTTTTTTTTTTTTTTTTTACTCCAGCAAACGCCCTTCTTTTTTAAACTCCATGACGGTTCATGAAGGATATTTTTTTTGTCTTTACCACAATCTGACGCCAGTACCAGAGAAATACTGTGAAGGTCGCCATGGAGAGCGTTTACAAAGTGGACCTCCCTCCTTTACGCAAACCACTAGATTTTTGTTTCGAGACGAAGGAGATAAACAGCAGTGTTATGAAAGGACATGTCTGTTCTGGTTGCTAATTTTCCCCACAAAAGTGCAAGACTCTGAAGGCAACACAAGCAGAAATTGTCATTTAGAGTGCAAGAACTTCTTCAAAATACTGGAATTTTTCCTTGACGTGTCTGCTCACCTGGTGTGTGTGTGTATGTGAGTGAGTGACATCACTCTTCCACCTGTCGTCCATTACTTCACAATGCACACACACACTCTTGTTAATACCATCCCCACCCTTTCGCTATGTAAAATATTCTGCTGTCTTTAAGCATTTTAACTCCTTTTTGTATATACTACTCCAGATTTGTATGTAACGTTTATAGTCGTAATTTATTTAACGTCTCCCTCAAGCACCACTTTTTTAATTTAGTAATTCAATGTGCCATTGGTTTATTTCTGTATTAATGTGACTAATGTTTTTTTTTTAATACCCATTTCTCCACCTCGTGTGTGAATGTGCGTGTGTGTGTGAAAGTCTGTGGGCGACTTTTTTTTTATGGCTGGTTGAATCAAACTGTTGGTAGAATACAGTTGAAATAAATGTTCTGACATGTGACTTTTCACTTAGAAGTGTGACAATGAGCAAGATGGAGGATTTTTTGTATTGACAGTCATTTTAACCGTAGCTACTAAATCAAGCTCTCATAAAAAGTGTATATATGTATAGTGACACGTGTGCTGTGTAACTATACGTACATATGAGAAAAAAACAATGCAATATTTTCCAAAGCGGGATATATTTCTAAAAATTATCCGAATGGGAAAAAAAAGAGCGGAGACAATCAGCACAGGTAAGTTTTTAAGTTGCCAACCACAAGTTTATTCCTGACATTCACTTAAAATCAAATCTGACAAAAACCTCTGCAACACAAGCTTGGATCTCAACAGTAATCTTACTTTTCTTGGAATGCTTATTTTGTTTGAAAAATAAGTCATTGGCATTTCTATCGATGATGAATTGTTAATGCTAAACACCTTTCAAAGTAAAGTACCAAGATCAGATGGCATACAGAAAATGTACGGTAAGCAATTCTTTTTTTAAAAGGGGTCTGGGGATGTTCCTGCTCTTTCCAAGTGACTCAAAAGCAGCACACACTCTTGTGGCAGTTTGACCAGAATCAAAGTCCTACATCCTGTAACCCTGAGGTCTAGCATCACATTTCTTAATACGAGTGGTATGAACACCATCCATCAGGTTACTGATAGTAAGGTCGGTAGCGCCCTTGATCCGGGTGGTGTGGTCCGGGCCCGGGAGGTGGCCCCTGCATCCTAGGCGGCGGCGGCCCTCTTGGTGCGGGCCACATTCCAGGACTGAGACCCCCGGGTTGGTTGAAAGGTGGGCTCAGGGTGCCCTGGTCTTCGGGGAACTGCTGCATGGAGTTGGGATTGTAGTGATGAGGCGGGGGGGCGTTTACTGGGGGCCCGCTGTGCTGCGGTGGAGGTCCTGGGGGAGGGTGGTTCATGTATGGGGGCATCTGACCCATGATGTGCCCGGGTGGTGGGGTGATTGGAGGTGGGGCTGTAGACATAGATGGAGGTGGGGCCTGGTTGTACACCTGGGGAGGGTGCTGCATGGGGTGGCTAATGGGCGGTGGTGGAGGAGGGGGACCAAAGTGCTGCTGGGGTGGCGCCATCATGTGGTGAGCGTGGGACACAACAGGCGGCTGGCCAGGATAGTCCCCTGGCCGGTGATGTGGGGGTTGACCCGGGCCCGGCATCGGCTCCCGGGAATCGTCCTGGATGGGCACGGTGATGAGATTGCTGTGTTTGCGCGTGGTCACCGTGGCAATGCGGTAAGTCTCGGGGCCGTGGGCTGGAGGAGGACCGTCGTGAGGAGGCGGCGGCTGACCGTAAGGGTCGTGGCCGCCGTGCTGCAGCGGGTTGGGGAGGTGGACGTGGTTTTTGGTCATATGCGGCGGAGGAACTCGGAACCTCTCGGGGATGTCGGAAGAGGGGGGCATGTGCATGGGGTCCTGGCGGCCGGAGGACGACTTGGCGGCCCTCAGGTGCCGATGGTTGACGTGGGCCTGCAGGTCCCGCTGAGACAGGTAAGTGCGCTTGCATCCTGACACGATGCTGCACATGTAGAGAGAACCACGCTGGCACTGCTCGATGCGCTGCACTGCGTCTGTGCAGCTGTACATGGTCAGACTAGAAACAAAGCAGGGTTTTGAAAAACCACATCTATGCAAGGGTGGACATGTTCTTTCTGTCAGATGTCTCACCCGGGACACATCTTGTCTCCTTTCTTCTCGTGCAGCAGAGCACACTCGTAGCAGAAGACATGTTTGCAGGGAATCTGGTGGCAGTGACAAAAAAAAAAATTCATTTCTTTTCTTTTCTCCGATGGCTAGTTACGGTTATGTCGATGTTAGCCAGTCAGTCCTACCTTAAAGGCGTCGACATAAACGGGCTGCATTGTAAAACAAGAGGTGTTTCTAGAGATCACATAGCGATGCAAAGGAAGGATGAAAATTGATAAGATTTTTCCTATTCCGATTATCGACAAAGGTGGACTAGAATCAA
Source organism: Nerophis lumbriciformis (assembly GCF_033978685.3). Taxonomy (NCBI): domain Eukaryota; kingdom Metazoa; phylum Chordata; class Actinopteri; order Syngnathiformes; family Syngnathidae; genus Nerophis; species Nerophis lumbriciformis. The sequence goes on from NC_084552.2 coordinate 33,525,788, forward strand.
TAGTTTTGTTTAGAGGTAACATGACCTACAGTGAGGTCTTAAAAGACACATAGCATCAATAAAAAAAAAAACTTTCTTAAAAGATAAGAAATAGATATTCAAGTCTTGATCATAACGATGATGATGATGACTTATAGTTCATGAAAACCTTGAATTGAAAATCTCAAAATGTAAGGTTTCCAAAACTGTAAGTCATAGTCATCAAAATCACAACAAATTAAGGCTCGACATATCTCACTTTAAGTTAATATCACATATTAGTTTCACATTTGAAGTTAATTGCTGTCATAAATTGACTTTTACAGCATATTCTAATTTGTTGAGTTCACCTGTATTATGGGAATGACTGAGTGAAAATCTGGTGGAAGGAAAAATCACTACAATTGAACATTCACCTACAGGTAAAAAAGGAGTGTCTACTGTGGCAAATGGTTGCAAGATTTTGACCACAAACTTAATCGCTGCTCGCTGACATTCGTGAAGTGGAGCGAGTACTGCCCACCTCGTAGCCACTCACTCGCCATGCTCATCTAAATGAGAAGGCATTTGTAACGCAGGTGTCAAATCCATACTTTCGCGGAGACTATTAGGCTCTTGTGCTCTATTACTCTTTGAGCGCTGCGCGCTCTTCCGAGTCACGTGACTGTCACGGTCCAATCAGCTGTGCTTATAGGCCGGTAGCAGCCAGTAGACAGGACGTGAGGGGAGGCAGATTGTATTTCTGCTCGAGAGCCATCAACCAGCGCCAGATTTTTTGTCATTGAGCAACCCTTGTTGCAAATAAAAACAATGCAATTTTATACAATAGGGTATAACAAATTAAGTATACAGACTAGGGATGATGTTTGATAAGAAATTATCAAGTTTGAGCCTATTATCGAACCGATTCCTTATCGATTCTCTTATCGAGTCCAGATAGGTTGTTGTATATGGAAAAAAAAAAACACAATTTGGTTTAACAAAAGCTCACTTTTATTATATAAGAAAAATGTTTAATTTAATGAGTAAATAAATATTGACTGTTACCCCCCTAAAAAATAAAATAAAAATAATTAAATATTGACTGTTCTTACCCAAAGTATATTAAGTGGGATTTTTCAGAAAAACAAATATATACAGTAACACAAAAACAACCTGTCTCTGTGATCACTATAGGTGTATAAATAATATAGTGTTAAATAAAATCAGTCCCTTGGGCACAAAACTGAAAATAATACAGCTCTCCAAAAAGTGCACTTCTGCTACTATTTGACATACGGTAACTGTTTGTCATGATGCTTTGACATTTTTTGCACTTTATTTCTTTATTGAAAGAAAATTCTATGAAGAGAAAAGTTGTTTGCAAATGTGGTTACAATGCTAAAAAATGAAAAGTTAAAGAAATACACTTTATTGAGTTAACATTATTTCTTTATAGGAGGAAAGATGTGATGTTATGAGCTAGGGAATATAACAACTACACTACCCAGCATGCAACGGGAGTGAGGAGCATGAGCGGTAGCCCCGAAAAGTGTTGTTACATGTCACCACCCGGCAGCTAAGAATGAGGTTATGAGCACGCTGTGAAAGTAAACGTCAAGAACTCAGCCAACACGCCTCGTCTGCATTATTTATAATTAGACAGACAACACATATACAGTGTGATTTTGTTTTGTTTACAAGGAAAGAAAAACAAAAGTTAAAAAAGGGAGATATGTTGTATATACAGGTAAAAGCCAGTAAATTAGAATATTTTGAAAAACTTGATTTATTTCAGTAATTGCATTCAAAAGGTGTAACTTGTACATTATATTTATTCATTGCACACAGACTGATGCATTCAAATGTTTATTTCATTTAATTTTGATGATTTGAAGTGGCAACAAATGAAAATCCAAAATTCCGTGTGTCACAAAATTAGAATATTACTTAAGGCTAATACAAAAAAGGGATTTTTAGAAATGTTGGCCAACTGAAAAGTATGAAAATGAAAAATATGAGCATGTACAATACTCAATACTTGGTTGGAGCTCCTTTTGCCTCAATTACTGCGTTAATGCGGCGTGGCATGGAGTCGATGAGTTTCTGGCACTGCTCAGGTGTTATGAGAGCCCAGGTTGCTCTGATAGTGGCCTTCAACTCTTCTGCGTTTTTGGGTCTGGCATTCTGCATCTTTCTTTTCACAATACCCCACAGATTTTCTATGGGGCTAAGGTCAGGGGAGTTGGCGGGCCAATTTAGAACAGAAATACCATGGTCCGTAAACCAGGCACGGGTAGATTTTGCGCTGTGTGCAGGCGCCAAGTCCTGTTGGAACTTGAAATCTCCATCTCCATAGAGCAGGTCAGCAGCAGGAAGCATGAAGTGCTCTAAAACTTGCTGGTAGACGGCTGCGTTGACCCTGGATCTCAGGAAACAGAGTGGACCGACACCAGCAGATGACATGGCACCCCAAACCATCACCCAACCATGCAAATTTTGCATTTCCTTTGGAAATCGAGGTCCCAGAGTCTGGAGGAAGACAGGAGAGGCACAGGATCCATGTTGCCTGAAGTCTAGTGTAAAGTTTCCACCATCAGTGATGGTTTGGGGTGCCATGTCATCTGCTGGTGTCGGTCCACTCTGTTTCCTGAGATCCAGGGTCAACGCAGCCGTCTACCAGCAAGTTTTAGAGCACTTCATGCTTCCTGCTGCTGACCTGCTCTATGGAGATGGAGATTTCAAGTTCCAACAGGACTTGGCGCCTGCACACAGCGCAAAATCTACCCGTGCCTGGTTTACGGACCATGGTATTTCTGTTCTAAATTGGCCCGCCAACTCCCCTGACCTTAGCCCCATAGAAAATCTGTGGGGTATTGTGAAAAGGAAGATGCAGAATGCCAGACCCAAAAACGCAGAAGAGTTGAATGCCACTATCAGAGCAACCTGGGCTCTCATAACACCTGAGCAGTGCCAGAAACTCATCGACTCCATGCCACGCCGCATTAACGCAGTAATTGAGGCAAAAGGAGCTCCAACCAAGTATTGAGTATTGTACATGCTCATATTTTTCATTTTCATACTTTTCAGTTGGCCAACATTTCTAAAAATCCCTTTTTTGTATTAGCCTTAAGTAATATTCTAATTTTGTGACACACGGAATTTTGGATTTTCATTTGTTGCCACTTCAAATCATCAAAATTAAATGAAATAAACATTTGAATGCATCAGTCTGTGTGCAATGAATAAATATAATGTACAAGTTACACCTTTTGAATGCAATTACTGAAATAAATCAAGTTTTTCAAAATATTCTAATTTACTGGCTTTTACCTGTATATGTATGTGCTGCGGTTGCTTTAAGAACGTTGCGACAGCTGCCGTAAAGGAGGTGCGTTGCTAGCCTGGTTGCTATGTTTCCGGTTGGTCGTAAAAGTGTCCGTCATGTGTTTGTACCCTGCTCAAATCTCTCAGTAAAATTATTCATTGGATTATACCTTTTGTTTTGAACTTTATTACACCTTGGAGCGCTTTTTCCGGTCCATTGTTTTTCCTGCTTTCCCTATCTGCGCTTAATGAGTGAGCTACGTGACGTAATTTCTTGTGATGTCCCACAGGGCATTTTTGGTCGGGACGGGATTCGAATAAAGAACCAACTCTTTTTCTTTACTATAGTGGTCTCGATAGGATGAAGAGATAATCTGACGAGTTGGTCAACTTTTGCATTAGATTTAGACCCAGCAATGGCGAGAAATTGTACAGTAAGTGATGTTTTATTATGTTTGTTGGCTCTCATTACGTCTTCAGTGAGCAGTAATCAGTTATGTTGCGAAAGTCATGGTGTGTTTTTGCAATTAATATGCCGCTGAATCATACTTGCCAACCCTCCCGGATTTTCCGGGAGACTCCCGAAATTCAGCGCCTCTCCCGAAAAACTCCCGGGACAAATTTTCTCCCGAAAAAGTCCAGAAATTCAGGCGGAGCTGGAGGCCACGCCCCCTCCAGCTCTATGCGGACCTGAGTGACGTGTTGACAGCCTGTTCACACGTCCGCTTTCTCACAATATAAACAGGACAATACTGCCATCTACTGTACATGCATATATGACCCACCCATAATGTGTCACATTTTTGTGTTGATTTATTTATTTTATTTTGTGGTTTGAATTCGTTTTTGGATCTGTCATTACACATTTATCAGTATTCACATTGGTCAGTAGGGGGCAGAAGGGCGTTTCTTCCCAATTGAATGCTATCACCTGCAGACCGGAAGTGTCTTGTCATTCTGATGAGCGCGACCAGTCTGTGAACAATTGAAACGTCCTGTGTGCTTTTTCCTCCTGTATAACAGGTTAGTTTTGGTGAATCAACTCACTGAATAATATCCATGTGATCTTTATAAGTTTAAGTACACATTCTGATGGTGGAGCCTAACTCTAAAGTGTTTGTGAGTTGTAGTTTGTATTTGTGAATGAATCCAGTGCACAGCTGCAGTAATCAATACAAAAAGGCGACGTGAGTGCGCAATGTTTATATAGGAACTTCTGATCCTAATTCAGACTCCCAAATTAGAGCTCCCGGTTTCTTATTGATTTTATAATGTATATTTGTATAATGTGTGTGTTCTGAAATAGTGACAGAGAATAGAACAAGGATGAACAATTCAACCCTTAACTCAACAATGAGTAGATGAGTGTTATGTGTGTGTATAAGTGTAAATAAATGATCACTGAAATTCAAGTATTTCTTTTATTTATTTATATGTGTATATATATATATATATATATATATATATATAATAAAATAAATATATATAGCTAGAATTCAGTGAAAGTCAAGTATTTCTTATATATATATCTTAACCACGCCCCCAACCACGCCCCCGACCACGCCCCCCGAAATCGGAGGTCTCAAGGTTGGCAAGTATGCGCTGAATGCTTAAAATGATCATTAGATGGTATTATGAAAGTGCCTGTTACTACAATACATATATACACAGTGTGTACATAAAACCTTAATTGAAGTGTTTGGATGTTTGTAGAGCGCTTTATTGCTTGTATTCCAACAAGTGACTTTTTCCCGGAAATGGAAAATAAGTGGTCAACCAAGCCAAGATGGCTGTTGTGCTGCAAGCACCGTGCGAACTATCCGAGTATGCAAGGGGCCTAGATCTTCCTGCAAAAAATCCAAATATGCAATGGAATAGATTCCTATACCTTATTAAAAAGATATTTGTCGAGTGATACCAAGTATTATCCGTTGGTGGAGTTACCAGACATGTTGAACTATCGTGTGCTCCAGACATCATTTTACATGACGAAACCGATAAAAACTTGGAAAGGCATGGAAGTCTACATCTTCTTTGTGTGTGGCTGGGTCAAAGAAATTGGTATCAAGACTCTACCGGACAAATATGCATAGTTTTTGCTCGGGAAGGATGCATTTCATGATTCAACTTTGCGTTTGCGAAGATGTGTCCATGTAAACACCCGGCAGCTCCACACCCATGACTGCATATCCATTTAACAAACTAACAATGACTGAATCAACACCATGTTTGACTTTTGTCCTTTCATCATATGTACTCTTGACACATTTGTGTAAGAAATAAACAAGATTGGAGACATAGACGTACCTTTCCTGACCAAGTTAACAATGAAAATACAAATAATGTTAAGATAATACTTTAATAGGAAATACTAAAAGAGTAAAGTACAAACCCCGTTTCCATATGAGTTGGGAAATTGTGTTAGATGTAAATATAAACGGAATACAATGATTTGCAAATCCTTTTCAACCCATATTCAATTGAATGCACTACAAAGACAAGATATTTGATGTTCAAACTCATAAACTTTATTTTTTTTTTGCAAATAATAATTAACTTAGAATTTCATGGCTGCAACACGTGCCAAAGTAGTTGGGAAAGGGCATGTTCACCACTGTGTTACATGGCCTTTCCTTTTAACAACACTCAGTAAACGTTTGGGAACTGAGGAGACACATTTTTTAAGCTTTTCAGGTGGAATTCTTTCCCATTCTTGTTTGATGTACAGCTTAAGTTGTTCAACAGTCCGGGGGTCTCCGTTGTGGTATTTTAGGCTTCATAATGCGCCACACATTTTCAATGGGGGACAGGTCTGGACTACAGGCAGGCCAGTCTTGTACCCGCACTCTTTTACTATGAAGCCACGTTGATGTAACACGTGGCTTGGCATTGTCTTGCTGAAATAAGCAGGGGCGTCCATAGTAACGTTGCTTGGATGGCAACATATGTTGCTCCAAAAGCTGTATGTACCTTTCAGCATTAATGGCGCCTTCTCAGATGTGTAAGTTACCCATGTCTTGGGCACTAATACACCCCCATACCATCACAGATGCTGCCTTTTACACTTTGTGCCTATAACATTCCGGATGGTTCTTTTCCTCTTTGGTCCGGAGGACACGACGTCCACAGTTTCCAAAAACAATTTGAAATGTGGACTCGTCAGACCACAGAACACTTTTCCACTTTGTATCAGTCCATCTTAGATGAGCTCAGGCCCAGCGAAGCCGACAGCGTTTCTGGGTGTTGTTGATAAACGGTTTTCGCCTTGCATAGGAGAGTTTTAACTTGCACTTACAGATGTAGCGACCAACTGTAGTTACTGACAGTGGGTTTCTGAAGTGTTCCTAAGCCCATGTGGTGATATCCTTTACACACTGATGTCGCTTGTTGATGCAGTACAGCCTGAGGGATCGAAGGTCACGGGCTTAGCTGCTTACGTGCAGTGATTTCTCCAGATTCTCTGAACCCTTTGATGATATTACGGACCGTAGATGGTGAAATCCCTAAATTCCTTGCAATAGCTGGTTGAGAAAGGTTTTTCTTAAACTGTTCATAAATTTGCCTACGCATTTGTTGGCAAAGTGGTGACCCTCACACCATCCTTGTTTGTGAATGACTAAGCATTTCATGGAATCTACTTTTATACCCAATAATGGCACCCACCTGTTCCCAATTTGCCTGTTCACCTGTGGGATGTTCCAAATAAGTGTTTGATGAGCATTCCTCAACTTTATCAGTATTTATTGCCACCTTTCCCAACTTTTTTGTCACGTGTTGCTGGCATCAAATTCTAAAGTTAATGATTATTTGCAAAAAAAAAAATGTTTATCAGTTTGAACATCAAATATGTTGTCTTTGTAGCATATTCAACTGAATATGGGTTGAAAAAGATTTGCAAATCATTGTATTCCGTTTATATTTACATCTAACACAATTTCCCAACTCATATGGAAACGGGGTTTGTACATTAGAAATATATCAAACAAACATTTAACAAAGTGGTCACTAGCTGCAAACTTGTGCATTCTTTGACTCTGCTTCCTTGTACGGGAGTGTGTGCCACTTTCGTCATTGTCTTTCCTAAAATGTTGCACTCTTCTGCCCTTGTTGATTACCTCTCGAGAAACTCTGCAAAAACGTTTATCCTTTTCACAATTTGAATGGTTCATATATCCGAAAACAGGGCCTTTTTCTTTGAGAAAGGCTAACTAAAGCCTTGTACATATTGAGAACAGACGCTGCTTGACCACCACGCATATTTAATGAGCCGTACGTGACATTAAAATCCAAGCAATAGGCAGAATAGAGCGACTCCCACTGGCTTCATTGTAAACAGACTTTTGGTCGCATTTATTTACTAGCTAGATTGCATAAAAAAAGAAAAACATATGTTCTTGTCTTACAAAAGGATTGTGAAAGATAGGCAAAATTCCAAAAAAAAGTGCAGTTCCCTTTAAGGTTGCACACAGGTTAAAATGTTGGGGGGAAAAAATAGTGCAATATGGACCACATAAGAAAAAAGCATGGAGATACGTACCATCCGGCCGTACAGGTGGATAGGAAGCCCACATTTGTCACAGAAGTGAATTGGGACTTCATCTCGTTCGCCGATTAAATTCAACTGTTGCCAAAAGAAGAAAATGCGAGAACAATGGGTGAGGTGATCATAATTAGGGCTGGGCGATATGGCTGAAAACTGTATCACAATACCCATCTGTCCATTTTTTACCGCTTGGCCCTCATATCAATGTTTTATATCGGTCGATAGCAATAATTATTGATCTTGTAAGACCTATTGAAATTAAGGATCAGGATAAAAATATATCAAATGCAAACATTTTTATTGAAAATGTAGTAACCTTCCTCTGATTATAATCCCCTCAGCTATGAAAGCAGGAAAGAAAGGAAATGTCAACACAACCATGGAAAACAATGTAAACAAAATTCTAAAATTACATTGAACTCTTAACAATAACCTTTTTAAAATTAGGTGCAAAAATAAGGCGTTTTTGAGAAATGCTTAATAAAGTGTAACAAACTGGTGCCAAGTGTAAAAATGTAAACAGAGAAACCTGAGAATAACTTTGTTTCCTGCTAATTACTAGTCTTGGTGGGGACGACCACCTTGCATAATTTAGACCACATTGGTCTGTTAAACTTTTTTTTTTTTAAATGCCTTACGTTTCCTGATTTATCCACAATTTTTGTGCTCTCTGCAGCATTTATTTTTATTTTTGCTTCTAACTCCGTGCAAATAATCAACCGCGCGACAAGATGGTGCAACCAACAAGATAGTTGGTACTATTAGCGTGACATTCCCACTGATCACTTTCTGTGTTGCTAGGTTACCAGAGAGCGAGTGCTTTTGTTCATGCAACCAACCTTGCTTCGCAACTTCTGGTTTCATCCGACGAAAGAAAAAAAAAAACTCAAAATGTTTTTATTAATATGGATTGCATGTCTATCGCAATATATATTGATATTGTTTTATCGCCCAGCTCTAATCATAATAAATCATAAAATATATGTACATTAGACTTTGCGTTCGGGGGTAGCTGTTGTGACTGAAAATCACTCAAACTGTTAACGTTAACATGAAATATACCTTATAATCCCAGAAGAGTGGCTGTGGGTATCTCCTCTGGACAGCAGACACATCTCCAGCTTTAGTCCCACAATCGAACCTGTCGTCTTGCTTAAAGCCAAAGTTATCTGTGACAACAAAGACACAGATCAGCCAAAACAAAGTGGATGCTTTTGTCGAGAACCTAGTGTAAGTTACAAACGCACCATCAACCACAGAATCGCTTTTGAGGGGCCTGTTGCCGGGTCTCTGGACACGGGGCGGGGGTTTGATCCTTAAGGGCTGCTTGGATATGAGTTTGATAGGGATGCGCCTGCGAACATCTGGACCACCAAGACTCCCAGAGCCGTCGCTTCCTTGAAGATCATTGTCTGTTGAAGGTAAGGACCGATTTTCAATTTGTAATTATTACAACCTAGTAACTAATAGGAATAACATTGATGTTAGCATTGAGACAGATTCATCAGCCTTCTATTTACACCTTAAGAGGTCTTTCAAATTCACTAATTTATTTGGCATAAAATGACAAAAAAATGTCACATTCCCAAAAATTACTGTAAAAAAATAAATATTTTTCATTAGTGGCGTAACACATCATACTCACGGTTTTGTACGTACCTCAGTTCTCAATTCAATGTTTTTATTTGGTCATCAGTTCATGTAAACAGTACACTTCAAGTGCAAAGCAGATGAATAAAGTATCGGTTTACATTTCCTGACCAAAAAGGTATAGGCTGAAGCTAAAAGCTTATTATGCCTACCCTTTCTACATTCACTTTGTACATATCAAATATAGAAAAAAAACAAGAAATCGATCTTAAAACACAAGAAAGGACTTTAGAGTCTCTGTCAAAATCATAGTACTTGATCACAGGCATTAAGCATGGAAATACATGCATTTCCCTATATATATACCGGTATATACCGTATTTTCCGCACTATAAGGCGCACCTAAAAACCACAAATTTTCTCAAAAGCTGACAGTGCGCCTTATAACCCGGTGCGCTTTATATATGGATAAATATTAAGATTCATTTTCATAAAGTTTCGGTCTCGCAACTTCGGTAAACAGCCGCCATCTTTTTTCCCGGTAGAACAGGAAGCGCTTCTTCTTCTACGCAAGCAACCGCCAAGGTAAGCACCCGCCCCCATAGAACAGGAAGCGCTTCTTCTTCTACTGTAAGCAACCACCCGCCCGCGTAGAAGAAGAAAAAGCGCGCGGATATTACCGTTTCATTTCCTTTGTGTGTTTACATCTGTAAAGACCACAAAATGGCTCCTACTAAGCGACAGGTATCCGGTTCATGAAAAGACGCAATCTCTCCATCCGCACACGGATTACTATTTCACAGCAACTGATATTCCTGTGAACCGCACTGTGGATACAACGGGAGCACGTACGGTGAATATTCGCACCACAGGGAATGAGAAGTCATCCTTCACTGTGGTTCTAGCTTTCCATGCTAATGGCCAGAAACTTCCACACATGGTGATATTCAAAAGGAAGACCTTGCCAAAAGAGACCTTTCCAGCCGGCGTCATCATAAAAGCTAACTCGAAGGGATGGATGAAGAAAAGATGAGCGAGTGGTTAAGGTAAGTTTAAGTTTACGCGAAGAGGCCGGGTGGCTTTTTTCACGCAGCTCTGTCCATGTTGATATACGATTCCATGCGCGCCCACATCACGCTGGTTTTAATATATTATTAAAGTTTGACTGACCTATCTGACTGTTTTTTTGACATTCCTTTAGCGCAGTTAGATGCGGCTTACAACACGGGGCGGCTTATAGGTGGACAAAGTTTTGAAATATGCCGTTCATTGAAGGCGCGGCTTATAACCCAGGGCGCCTTATGGTGCGGAAAATACGGTACACAGGTAAAAGCCAGTAAATTAGAATATTTTGAAAAACTTGATTTATTTCAGTAATTGCATTCAAAAGGTGTAACTTGTACATTATATTTATTCATTGCACACAGACTGATGCATTCAAATGTTTATTTCATTTAATTTTGATGATTTGAAGTGGCAACAAATGAAAATCCAAAATTCCGTGTGTCACAAAATTAGAATATTACTTAAGGCTAATACAAAAAAGGGATTTTTAGAAATGTTGGCCAACTGAAAAGTATGAAAATGAAAAATATGAGCATGTACAATACTCAATACTTGGTTGGAGCTCCTTTTGCCTCAATTACTGCGTTAATGCGGCGTGGCATGGAGTCGATGAGTTTCTGGCACTGCTCAGGTGTTATGAGAGCCCAGGTTGCTCTGATAGTGGCCTTCAACTCTTCTGCGTTTTTGGGTCTGGCATTCTGCATCTTCCATCCATCCATTTTCTACCGCTTATTCCCTTTGGGGTCGCGGGGGGGCGCTGGAGCCTATCTCAGCTACAATCGGGCGGAAGGCGGGGTACACCCTGGACAAGTCGCCACCTCATCGCAGGGCCAACACAGATAGACAGACAACATTCACACTCACATCCATACACTAGGGCCAATTTAGTGTTGCCAATCAACTTATGCATTCTGCATCTTCCTTTTCACAATACCCCACAGATTTTCTATGGGGCTAAGGTCAGGGGAGTTGGCGGGTCAATTTAGAACAGAAATACCATGGTCCGTAAACCAGGCACGGGTAGATTTTGCGCTGTGTGCAGGCGCCAAGTCCTGTTGGAACTTGAAATCTCCATCTCCATAGAGCAGGTCAGCAGCAGGAAGCATGAAGTGCTCTAAAACTTGCTGGTAGACGGCTGCGTTGACCCTGGATCTCAGGAAACAGAGTGGACCGACACCAGCAGATGACATGGCACCCCAAACCATCACCAGCATGGGAAAATGCAGATCCAGATCCAGTTTAAAAAAAAACCCCCGGTCCGTGTTTTCCAACGCACCTATTTAAATAATACATTCCACTTTTCTGCTGCTCCGTAATTTCCGTTCCGCATTTTCCAGCACACCTTCAACACATCCACAATTCTCACGCAGTTGCTTTTAGCTGCTGGCATTACACGACAGGCTCTTCTCACTCTTTCCTGTGTCTCCCTCTCACAGACAGCGAGCGCACCTTCTTACACACGTCATATACTGTCACGTCATACGTCACATACGTATACGTCCTCTCCCAGCAGAGAGCGAGGTAGCGGCATGGCTAACGTTAGCTGTGATGCTAGCGCAGCTACTAAGGTGCGCGCCTGCTCAAGCGTCCTCTGCGCACGGCAAATCTATGCCACGCACAAAATCAAATAAGAAAATAAGTGCATAACAATTTTCGACAGAGACAACAGTTTTCGTCATCATTGTTCAAATATTGTGACGTCTGTCGAAACGCTTATCTCCATTCGGTGCCACACGTCCAGACTCCACACCATCAAAATAGTATATATCTGTATCATGAATCAATTTAAGTGGACCCCGTCTTAAACAAGTTGAAAAACTTATTCGGGTGTTACCATTTAGTGGTCAATTGTACGGAATATGTACTTCACTGTGCAACCTACTAATAAAAGTCTCAATCAATCAATCAAAACACATAGAATCATCATACTGCTGTGATTATATGCATCAAGTGCATATAATATATATCAATATGCATTCAAGGCTAAGGCAAAATATCGAGATATATATTGTGTATCGCAATATGGCCTTAAAATATCGCAATATTAAAAAAAGGCCATATCGCCCAGCCCTAGTTCAATGATGCCATTTCTGTTTGTCATGTATAATTTTGTCTATTTTGTGTTTATCCTTCAATAAACAGGTCAGTTTCTTGTTACCAACCATTGTGTATTATTCAAACTCCCCTAATTCAGCTGGCTAGTTGTTATCAAGAGTACTAAAACCCTTTTCAACATGATTCTGACAACTAAGTAGGCTAAATAACTTTAAACTTTAATACATGCTCGGATAGGCCAGTATCGGTCAGTATCGGTATCGGATCGGAAATGCAAAAACAATATCGGTATCGGATCGGAAGTGCAAAAACCTGGATCGGGACATCCCTAATATATATATATATATATATATATACAAACCCCGTTTCCATATGAGTTGGTAAATTGTGTTAGATGTAAATATAAACGGAATACAATGATTTGCAAATCCTTTTCAAAACATATTCAATTGAATGCACTACAAAGACAAGATATTTGATGTTCAAACTCAAACTTTTTTTTTTGTGCAAATAATTAACTTAGAATTTCATGGCTGCAACACATGCCAAAGTAGTTGGGAAAGGGCATGTTCACCACTGTGTTACATGGCCTTTCCTTTTAACAACACTCAGTAAACAATTGGGAACTGAGGAGACACATTTTTTAAGCTTCTCAGGTAGAATTCTTTCCCATTCTTGCTTGATGTACAGCTTAAGTTGTTCAACAGTCCGGGGGTCTCCGTTGTGGCATTTTAGGCTTCATAATGCGCCACACATTTTCAATGGGAGACAGGTCTTGACTACAGGCAGGCCAGTCTAGTACCCGCACTCTTTTACTATGAAGCCACGTTGATGTAACACGTGGCTTGGCATTGTCTTGCTGAAATAAGCAGGGGCGTCCATGGTAACGTTACTTGGATGGCAACATATGTTGCTCCAAAAGCTGTATGTACCTTTCAGCATTAATGGCGCCTTCACAGATGTGTAAGTTACCCATGTCTTGGGCACTAATACACCCCCATACCATCACAGATGCTGGCTTTTCAACTTTGCGTCTATAACAATCCGGGTGGTTCTTTTCCTCTTTGGTCCGGAGGACACGACGTCCACAGTTTCCAAAAACAATTTGAAATGTGGACTCGTCAGACCACAGAACACTTTTCCACTTTGTATCAGTCCATCTTAGATGAGCTCAGGCCCAGCGAAGCCGACGGCGTTTCTGGGTGTTGTTGATAAACGGTTTTCGCCTTGCATAGGAGAGTTTTAACTTGCACTTACAGATGTAGCGACCAACTGTAGTTACTGACAGTGGGTTTCTGAAGTGTTCCTGAGCCCATGTGGTGATATCCTTTACACACTGATGTTGCTTGTTGATGCAGTACAGCCTGAGGGATCGAAGGTCACGGGCTTAGCTGCTTACGTGCAATGATTTCTCCAGATACTCTGAACCCTTTGATGATATTACGAACCGTAGATGGTGAAATCCCTAAATTCCTTGCAATAGCTGGTTGAAAGGGGTTTTTCTTAAACTGTTAGACAATTTGCTCACGCATTTGTTGACAAAGTGGTGGCCCTCGCCCCATTCTTGTTTGTGAATGACTGAGCATTTCATGGAATCTACTTTTATACCCAATCATGGCACCCACCTGTTCCCAATTTGCCTGTTCACCTGTGGGATGTTCCAAATAAGTGTTTGATGAGCATTCCTCAATTTTATCAGTATTTATTGCCACCTTTCCCAACTTCTTTGTCACGTGTTGCTGGCATCAAAGTCTAAAGTTAATGATTATTTGCAAAAAAAAACTGTTTATCAGTTTGAACATCAAAAATGTTGTCTTTGTAGCATATTCAACTGAATATGGGTTGAAAATTATTTGCAAATCAATGTATTCCGTTTATATTTACATCCAACACAATTTCCCAACTCATATGGAAACGGGGTTTGTATATATGTGTGTGTGTATATATATATATATATATATATATACACACACACACAGCACGGTGGCAGAGGGGTTAGTGCATCTGCCTCACAATACGAAGGTCCTGAGTAGTCTGGGGTTCAATCCCGGGCTCAGGATCTTTCTGTGTGGAGTTTGCATGTTCTCCCCGTGACTGCGTGTGTTCCCTCCGGGTACTCCGGCTTCCTCCCACCTCCAAAGACATGCACCTGGGGATAGGTTGATTGGCAACACTAAATTGGCCCTAGTATGTGAATGTGAGTGCGAATGTTGTCTGTCTATCTGTGTTGGCCCTGCGATGAGGTGGCGACTTGTCCAGGGTGTACACCGCCTTCCGCCCGATTGTAGCTGAGATAGGCTCCAGTGCCCCCGCGACCCCGAAGGGAATAAGCGGTAGAAAATGGATGGATATATATATATACACAGGTAAAAGCCAGTAAATTAGAATATTTTGAAAAACTTGATTTATTTCAGTAATTGCATTCAAAAGGTGTAACTTGTACATTATATTTATTCATTGCACACAGACTGATGCATTCAAATGTTTATTTCATTTAATTTTGATGATTTGAAGTGGCAACAAATGAAAATCCAAAATTCCGCGTGTCACAAAATTAGAATATTACTTAAGGCTAATACAAAAAAGGGATTTTTAGAAATGTTGGCCAACTGAAAAGTATGAAAATGAAAAATATGAGCATGTACAATACTCAATACTTGGTTGGAGCTCCTTTTGCCTCAATTACTGCGTTAATGCGGCGTGGCATGGAGTCGATGAGTTTCTGGCACTGCTCAGGTGTTATGAGAGCCCAGGTTGCTCTGATAGTGGCCTTCAACTCTTCTGCGTTTTTGGGTCTGGCATTCTGCATCTTCCTTTTCACAATACCCCACAGATTTTCTATGGGGCTAAGGTCAGGGGAGTTGGCGGGCCAATTTAGAACAGAAATACCATGGTCCGTAAACCAGGCACGGGTAGATTTTGCGCTGTGTGCAGGCGCCAAGTCCTGTTGGAACTTGAAATCTCCATCTCCATAGAGCAGGTCAGCAGCAGGAAGCATGAAGTGCTCTAAAACTTGCTGGTAGACGGCTGCGTTGACCCTGGATCTCAGGAAACAGAGTGGACTGACACCAGCAGATGACATGGCACCCCAAACCATCACCCAACCATGCAAATTTTGCATTTCCTTTGGAAATCGAGGTCCCAGAGTCTGGAGGAAGACAGGAGAGGCACAGGATCCACGTTGCCTGAAGTCTAGTGTAAAGTTTCCACCATCAGTGATGGTTTGGGGTGCCATGTCATCTGCTGGTGTCGGTCCACTCTGTTTCCTGAGATCCAGGGTCAACGCAGCCGTCTACCAGCAAGTTTTAGAGCACTTCATGCTTCCTGCTGCTGACCTGCTCTATGGAGATGGAAATTTCAAGTTCCAACAGGACTTGGCGCCTGCACACAGCGCAAAATCTACCCGTGCCTGGTTTACGGACCATGGTATTTCTGTTCTAAATTGGCCCGCCAACTCCCCTGACCTTAGCCCCATAGAAAATCTGTGGGGTATTGTGAAAAGGAAGATGCCGAATGCCAGACCCAAAAACGCAGAAGAGTTGAAGGCCACTATCAGAGCAACCTGGGCTCTCATAACACCTGAGCAGTGCCAGAAACTCATCGACTCCATGCCACGCCGCATTAACGCAGTAATTGAGGCAAAAGGAGCTCCAACCAAGTATTGAGTATTGTACATGCTCATATTTTTCATTTTCATACTTTTCAGTTGGCCAACATTTCTAAAAATCCCTTTTTTGTATTAGCCTTAAGTAATATTCTAATTTTGTGACACACGGAATTTTGGATTTTCATTTGTTGCCACTTCAAATCATCAAAATTAAATGAAATAAACATTTGAATGCATCAGTCTGTGTGCAATGAATAAATATAATGTACAAGTTACACCTTTTGAATGCAATTACTGAAATAAATCAAGTTTTTCAAAATATTCTAATTTACTGGCTTTTACCTGTATATATATATACACACACACACACACATATATATATATATATATATATATGTGTATATGTATATATATATATATATATATACACATACATACACACACATATATATATATATTAGGGATGTCCCGATCCGATATTTGGATCGGATCGGCCGCCGATATTTGCAAAAAATGCGTATCGGCAAGGCATGGGAAAATGCAGATCCATATCCAGTTAAAAAAAAACAACTCCGCTCCGTGTTTTCCAACGCACCTATTTAAATAGTACATTCCACTTTTCTGCTGCTCCCTAATTTCCGTTCCGCATTTTCCAGCACACCTTCAACACATCCACAGGTCTGTGGATTCTCACGCAGTTGCTTTTAGCTGCTGGCATTACACGACAGGCTCTTCTCACTCTTTTCTGTGTCTCCCTCTCACAGACACCAAGCGCACCTTCTTACACACGTCACATACTGTCACGTCATACGTCACATACGTATACGTCCTCTCCCAGCAGAGAGGTAGCAGCATGGCTAACGTTAGCTGTGATGCTAGCGCAGCCGTGTGACCAACGTT
>NC_084552.2:33547832-33590332 GCF_033978685.3 Nerophis lumbriciformis
ACGAGCCCCCGGCCACGGGGGTGGCGGGCAGGTAAGCTGCTTACCTGCTGCGCGTGACGCCGGCCGCGGCGAAGGCGGACGAGGCGAAGGCGGACGAGGCGGGGTGTCGGTGCGGTGGGCGCGGTGGTGAACCTGGACGTGCGTCGGGCCCTTCTCGCGGATCGCCTCAGCTACGGCTCCCGGTGGGGCCCTCTCGGGGGAAGGGGCCTCGGTCCCGGACCCCGGCGAGGCGTCGGGGGCCTTCTCCGCTCCGTAAAAGTGTCCATCTCTTTTTTTTTTTTTCTTCTGTTGTGGCATATGCAGCAGGTGCCTGCTCGTTTTTCGTATGTGGGTAACAACATGTATATATATTTCCGAATTGGTTTAACTGCCACCCGCCTGAATCTATTTAAAATCTAATTTTTTTAAATTTCATCCGCCCGATCCGCGGATAATCCGCGGACTCCGCGGTTGTGCCCGCAAACCGCGCATCTCTAATATATATACATATATACATATATATATATATATATATATATATATATATATATATATATATATATATATATATATAAACATTTCTGTGAGCCGAAACTTCACATTAACACTGCTATTACCATTCCAATCTACTATAGCGTTTGTCAATATATTCGAAGCAATCTAAGCAAGATATCCACATGTCAAATTTGTGTCATCGGTGGAAAGCACATTATGCAAATATCTAGTATTATAACCCAATTAATTCATTTTATTTTTACCCTACAAAAAGTGAGCTGTGTGCTGCAAATGGCACATTGGACTGCACTTTAGATACTCCTAATTTAATTATGACCAGTAAATTAATTTGAGTGGACATTAAAACATTTACCAGTAAATAATGCCATAAAATAGAGTAAAAACTACTATGTGTCTAGGTAAAGACACACTGGGTATATTTATATATTATAAAGTCAAGAGGTATTGATTCGCCTGTTTTAAGAACATATTAGTATATTTATGAAGAGATTAATCACTTAGAACAATAAAATACGAGCTGCAGAAATGTCCCCCGGGCCACACTTTGAACACCACTGTTGTAAGCTAGCTTGTTAGCATTAACATACCAATCGCGCCTCCTAACTTAAACTTCGCTGACAAGCTAAGCATTTTATTTTGGATTCCACATTTCCAGTGCTTCTGTTTAGGAAGTTATATTTAATAATACTTCAATTATTGTTGAACTTTCACCCAACACTAGCATCACTTAGCCCGTTAAGCTAGCTAGCCTGGCCCACGTTAAATGGAACTCTGCCGTTTTCGAAATATATCGGCATGATTCAGCATAACCACTCACTTTGTGGCTAATGTTAACACACTGTACTCGATACTCTTCACAAATATAAATCAAATAACACCATTAACGTGAGTGGGGGGGCAAAGAAGTAACAGTAATAACACCTACCGCTTTGGTCCATGATCTAGGCGAGCCAGCGCAATGCATTGTGGGATTAAAAGGGAGGAGGAAGGAAGGCTACAATAAGGAAGGGAAGGGAGATCAGTAAACGTCACAATTTGTTTAGTTTTGAGAAGAATTTGCAAAGTATTTTATTCAAAGTGAGGCTGATTTTTTTTTTCGTAAAGTCACATGCCTTACAGTAATATACATTTCGGTGGCGAGAGAAGAAGCAGCACATTTCTTGTTGACTAATGTTTCCACCTAAAACGAACTATTCACACAGCGTCGCTTTAATATTTCCTTCAAACGTAATGTGGTAATAAAGCCAATTTGTAATCTTAATAAATCCATCAAAACGAAAACGCTCAGTTCACCGTTCAATGCACGTTCCCGCGCAGGACGAGTGCGCGTCCCCGCACCCATGTCGCCATTTTGATTCGAAAAAATATGACTGAGTTTTTCCTGCTTTGCGTGTTAAACTTAGCCCGGCGTACAAGTGCGGATCGAACACGCTCTGTTTGAAATATCCGGCGTCCCCGTCGATGCCGGGAAGCCAATCGCGCACGCTAAGTGTCTTTGGGGCGATTTTAAGAAGGCTTATTTGACTCGGCTAACTTGAGCCAGCTAGCAAGCAGCCGCTCGCCGTCGCAGGCTGACCCCTTCTTCAAAACAAATCACTAGACGCTTCCAGGCTAATGTAAGCCAGCTAACGCGGCTAGCTAATTGTTAGCTCGACAGCTGGTGACTAAGGGATTGGCTGCTGGACGGTAAAAGTACAACGTTAAAAACCCCCAGACGAACAGAACCGAACGGGATTTAAAATCAAAGGTAAGTTTGGCGGTGGGTATAACGTGGTTTGTTTTGAGTTTGCTCGCGGCAACTCCGCCGCGACAAAGTTGAAACCAAAGTTGTGAAGCGGTTTATTAGTGACCTAACTGCTCAGTAACGTTAAACCGCGGCGGCTAATTAGCTTCCGTGCTACTTGAACGAAAGGAGGAACTCCAGCTAGCATCGGCTAACTCGCTGCTTGCAATAAGTTGCACGCTAGCTTACCAGCTAATGGAGCAAGTTCGCTAAATTGACTGTTTTAAGTACACTTAATAACCTAGGCGCCATTTGAAAGGGGCATTGTACATCGTGGGCCATCTGTGTGGATGTGTTTTTTTTAATGTTTCTTGTTTTGCTGTATTTAACCCCCGGTCTGTTTTTTTTTTATTTTTTAAGTGAGCTACTTCATCGACGAGAGCGGCCATTCGGTGTCGGTTGAGGCCATCAGCAGCAGCTACTGAGCCATGTGCTGTTAACGTTACAAAACCCAGGTCATATTGTGTACAATAAAAAGAAAACGCCACGTATATTATGCAACAGTCACACTCAAATGTGAGGATTATGCTGTATTTGTCGCTCCTATAGTTCGGGCAATGCACACGTAAATAGAAATCGGACCACTTTACTTTGTCAGTTATGGGCCAAGCTTAAAGCGGTTCTATATCATGGATATAAAAACATCTATTAATCAAATTCTAAAATGATTATAAGAATGTATCATCAACTAATGATGATGATTTCTCTATATTTGACGTATTTTAATGCTTTGATAACGCCGTTTACAACCATTAGGGGCCAGAATAATGTCACTATAGTTCACGCTAATAAATTGCAATGCAGAGTAGGCGATACTGCACTATACCAAAAAAATACACGACTAGCACAGTTTGCCAACACAGATACGTTTGATTGATTGAGACTTTTATTAGCAGGTTGCACAGTGAAGTACATATTCTGTACAATTGACCACTAAATGGTAACACCCGAATAAGTTTTTCAACTTGTTTAAGTCGGGGTCCACGACTTATACAGATATATACTATCATCATAATACAGTCATCACACAAGATAATCATCAGGGTGTATACATTGAATTATTTACATTATTTACAATTCGGGGTGTGGAGAGAGGGGGGGGGGGGTTAGGTTTGGTTGTTATCATCAGTCATCAACAACTGAGAACAGACAAATGGACATTGAAACAGTGTAGGTCTGACTTGGTAGGATATGTACAGCAAGTAGTGGACATAGAGAGAGAGAGATCAGAAGGCATAAGAAAAGTATCTACATTTGATTGTTTACATTTGATTATTAACAATCCAGGGAGGGTGTTAGTTTAGGGTTGAAGTTGCCTGGAGGTGTACTTTTATTGCGGTTTTGAAGGAGGATAGAGATGCCCTTTCTTTTATACCTGTTGGGAGCACATTCCACATTGATGTGGCATAGAAAGAGAATGAGTTAAGACCTTTGTTAGATCGGAATCTGGGTTTAACGTGGTTAGTGGACGTGATATTATGTTATAGACACTACATAATATGTGAACGATTTAACAATACGTATATAATGTTACAATATGAATTTTGAGTGGACTTTAAAAACTGCTTAAATACTTGCTAAGGCGTTTAATAGTATCTCTTGGACAACAAAATAAACATTGAGTTGGGTCTATGCTTGTTTTGTGCGAGGATAAACAACAAAAAAAGTGAGCCGAATTCCATTTCCTAGGATTCCCTCCACTGTCCATGTTTTGCAGTTAGAGTTTATTCTTAGCTTGCAATAATGTGTATCTTTTATCATTTCTTGTTCACTTATTTATCTGCAGCAATTCTGTGCGGATTGTGTTTGTGGAAGTTGCCTCTCGTCCGGTCTGTTTTGGATGTAAAGTCAAGCATTTGCCTTCCAGTTCGGTGTCCACAGGGAGCACTCGGTAGGGTATTATTGCACTTGTGTACTCTGTAAATGTATGCCAGATGGACGCCGCCACTGCTGCAGCGACAAGACCTCCTCAGGAAAAAAAGGGGGGGTGCAAGAAAAAGGAGGAAATGGTTTGATTTCCTCCCATCAGTTTTACCTTCTGCAATTAACAGTTGGTTACGTGCCGGTTGCACAGCTAATGCTATTGTATTTCCGTTCCACTCTTGAGTTAGGTCCCCTTTGTTTGACTCCATAGTAACTGGTTGGGGAAACAAACTTGAATGTGCTTGCTTTGCAACAACTCCAATAACTTTTATAATTATAGTTGTCTTTGTTGTGCACCAGCATTCGATGCAACTTGAGCGGTGACATGTTGATGGAATTACTGTGATGATTGCAGTGTGTATGTTGATTTGAAATGTCTCTTATAATACTCTATAGAAACTTTCCTGATCACTTTTTATTATTTAACGGCATAGGAATGTCTGTTTTTAATACTGTACAGTCTCAGAAAGGATCTAATGTGATATAGACTGTGGTAAATGCTCTTTATTAATAACACATAAAACAAACTTGGTACCCTATTATAGAAAAAAAGACCTATACATTATTTATACTATGATATCATGTAGGAGTATGTTACATTATTGTCATTGTACCAATCACTGAACGTCACCATGGGCTTCCCAATCTAGGGGAGGAATAGTACATTAGAGCCGCGATTTAGGAACTTAATAGGATCTTCAACAGGGTTTGTGATTTCGAAAATTTTGTACAATGAAGCAAATTTCTCCATAAGAAACAATGTAAATATGAATAATGGTTTCCATCCTCTACAAAAGTTCATATTTTAGTGAAGGTTTGTATACTTTGAACACAATATAAAGTGCCGTACTGTATAACAAACATAACACGGGTGGTGGTTCAACTTTCTCTTTATTAACAAGTCAAAACAACGAGCTGAATTGTCCTGTATGCGCACAAACATGGAAGTCCTTTTGATGCCCTCACAAACAATCAGAAATCAGAAAATCTTTAACAGCCATGTTGTTACAAATACATTTTTAAAAAGTAAAATCTACTTACATTACCATTGGCAAACAGCTGACAAGAAAAGACAGGCAGAGGGAAATCAAGTATGTGAGGGGAGGGTCCATGTGTGTGAAAAAGGCGCCGCTGAACGAAGATAGCTTTTCTCTCCGCTGTGAAATAAGTCTGCATTGGCATATCTTTCCAAATAATTCCTGTGTCGTCACAATTTAAACTTGCCATTCTACGAAGCCTGCTTAATCGATTCTTCCATACGTGTGAGTGCCATTAATGTACTCCAAGTTTTTTTTTAAATTCCACAGCGATTGCCTCCTTTTTCCACACTGGTCTGTTGTCCTTTTGGGACTTACCTTGAGTTAGCAAAATGGACAAAACTTGTCAAAAGGTGAAAACAGAAAAAGCATACCCACTAAAGCACTGAGAAGTGACTAGTAGTGTACTGCGCAGCAAGTGACGTTGACGGCCCCGCCTCTCCAAAAATGCTGCGCCCTGCTTTTTGCCTGCAGGCGGGACACAAAATTAATGAATGATTGAAGCGTTTGTACACAGAGACATTGGCATATTTGGCTCGATCTAAAAAATGTGTACGTTGAAAAGTTCACAAATACAGTGATTTGTAAATTGAGGTTCTGCTGTATTGGTATAACCCAAGTTGTTTCTCTTGGAATCGTGTTGCATAGTTTAATATATGTACAATAATGTTTTTTTAATACATTGCAGGTTATGCTGAGCCTCCCACCGTCTCATCTCCTAAAGAGGCCTGTGTTTTGAAAGGAGACCCATGCTGATAAATGCCAGGCCTCGCCACACTTTCTGTCTTCAGCACAAACACAAATGCCTGCCTGCCCGTGGGGGAGGTCTGATTGAAGATATCCACATTTCATTCACTGGTATGTGTGAGCACACAAATGCACCTAAGGAGATCCTCTTGTATGGCTCCAAGTCAAAGTTACAAAATGGGTTTCACGTATGGGTGATACAAGTAAATTCAAGATAGTGTCAAAGTGCTATATGCGGTATATACGGCCTCAATATGTTTTGATTCTCGGAACTACAGGAATGTATTATCCACTCTTGTTTCTTATTTTGATGTCAGTTATGTGGAGTATTGTTGTCTGGGCCGAAAATTCCCCAGGGCTGTTTCCCCCATCCCGGCGGCCATCATGTTTTGGAAGTTTGACCTACACACCACCTCCCACATCGACCAGCTGCTGGACCGGGAGGACGTGACGCTGAGGGAGCTGATGGAGGAAGACGACGTCTTGCAGGAGTGCAAGGCTCAGAACCGTCGCCTGCTCCTCTTCCTCTCTCAGGACCACTGTATGCAGGAGCTGGTCAGCCTCATCACCACAGAGCCATCCGCAGACCTGGAGGAGAGGAGCCGCTTTAAGTAAGTAACACACAGTTGGGAATGTCAGTGAGGGATGAGAGAAAACAATAAGAGCACTGTGGTGGCTGTACAATCTTAAGTGTATGGTAATAAACTACCAGCTTTAGTATTTAGACATGTCCTTAATAACTGCGACTGTGAGCAATGCATATTTAGTATATTGGTATTAGTGCTTTGCAGTGTGATGGTGTCTTTTGGTGTCACTTGTGATTTTTACACCAATGCAGTATTTCCGCTCTGCCCAATATGACACCTTTCGGCTCCTGAGAATACTCGCACACATCTACTATATTAATTTGGTTTGTAAGCTTTGGGGATTCAGGGTCATTGTTGGGCTTGGACATTTTGTTGACTCAGTCGTCGTCATCAATGACGTAAATACGTTGACGTTGTGTACTTTGCGTCGATGTGTCGAGAAAAGATGGATGCGCACGGTGATAAAAAAACCCACTAATGGTGTTCCAATCGATGAGCCACCAATCATTATTGGCCAATTTCTGTGGAAACGTTTGTTATCCCCAAATGCCAATTAATGCTTTTCAAATCTGATCACAAAAAATATTTGTGACTCATACTTTGCAGCTTGTTTTTTTTTTTGTTGACAAACGAGGCTACTGCTAACTGTGTATGTCTATACACAGTGCAGTGCAGCCTCTCTAAGGTAACATCACCTCCATTGTGGCTAATAAACTACATTTCTCACAAATTGTAATATTTTAGAACTGGAGAAAGAGGCTGAAAATGCAACATGTAAATCAAGACAGTAACAGACAAGGAAACATGCTCACACTAAGCTATTTTGAAACAACAGAAGAATAAGTGCTTAGTTCACTTCAACCGTCATATAGATTGAACCACATTGCAGCAGAAAGTAAGCAGATATTAACAAAAATAACTTGTAGATCAATAAGACTAGAGAGAGGATAATATTTCTGCAACAGAGGCAACTGTTGCTGTCTGTCTTACACGTGGCGGGTGGATCAATCCATAAATTGATTCTGTTGATACCAAGGGTATTATCAGTATATGAATGATATTGGTGATTAGAGCAATATTTTATTTTCACAAAATCTCCCCAAAAATGTTTTTAATAAAAAAAAAAAGGTAAGTTCTTTGGAGACATTTTTATTTTTGTATTTTATATTGCTCAAGCAATTGTATGAAATATACAAAAATCTTAAAATATTTTTGATTCTTATTTTTTTTTTCTATTATTTTAGTTGATATTGTTAGAATGCCTTCACTTGTTTTTCTGCTAATTGTAATTGTTATTAAAAAAAATATATAAGCAAAATCATTTAGTGACCTTAAGTGATTTTAAAATAAAATGTATTGGTAACAGTATTAGTATTGCCAATGTAACTACATGATATTGGATTGATATCCAAATTTGTAGTATGACCCACAGCTAATTCACGTCCCAAAAAGTACAGTGATTTTTATGATGCCTTTTTCAGGTCATATAGTCAATAGCTATCACCATAAACAAATCCTAAAATTTACAGTTAATTATTGTGATAGTATCAGCTGATCTCACTTATGGATGATAGGTATCGAAATTGGCATCATAAAACCCTGATTACAACACCCTTATATGCCACCATAGAAAATTTGCCTTTTGAGGTGTTCTGTAATGGTAAATGGGTCATACTTGTATAGCGCTTTTATACCTTTTTTAAGGAACTCAGTTATTTACTATTTTCCCCATTCACACACTGATGGCGGGAGCTGCCATGCACGGCGCTAACCAGGCCCATCAGGAGCAAGGGTGAAGTGTCTTGCTCAAGGACACAACGGACGTGACTAGGATGGTAGAAGGTGGGGATTGAACCAGTAACCCTCAGATTGCTGGCACGGACACTCTCCCAACTTAGCCACGCCGTCCCTTATTTATTTGCAGCTTGAGGGAGCATACACTGCAATGCACAAGCATTTAAAATGGCATCCATGGCAATTCTCCACGGTGGCGGAGGAAGTAAAACGGCTCTTTAGCTAATGTGTGTATCCCCGACCAAACATGCATTTAAAGGATTTACATACACCAACAATAAATTTGTTGGTGTATTTTTGGAGAAATTATTCGTAAAAACTTTAGGGGATCCCCTACATGTAGTTGATTGTGGCGCACCGCCACGTCAAAATAAAAGCCGCCATACCTTAAAAATTTATTTTTTATTTATTTTTTACATGAAAACACATTTAAGTGACATATTGTATAAATAACACTAAATTGGCACTAATGTGTGAATGTGAGCGTGAATGTTGTCTGTCTATCTGTATTGGCCCTGCGATGTATTGGCAACTTGTCCAGGGTGTACCCTGCCTTCCGCCCGACTGCAGCTGAGATAGGCTACAGTACCCACCCCCCGCAAGCCCGAAAGGGACAAGCGGTAGAAAATTGATTGCTATTGTATAAATAGATATACTGTAAATACTCTGTTTTATAAAGCACTATTGGCTATTAGTAAACATTTCAAATATTGTTTAAATGTTCCACTATGCCCTATTTTGACAAACGTGCATCTGTCAGCATAAGTGCCACAGCTGGTTGGAACTCGGCAATATGAAGGCGACAAAAAATGTCAAGGTAGTAGATTAATTCATTTTTTGAGCCTGTGAAAACTACACTCATTTTGACATTACTATTGACAATAACGTCTAACTTTACGCCGTTTGCGTCTTCAAAACTCAGTTTGGACGTCTGTGGTTTGGAGTTTACATGATCACCCTGCGTGTGTGTGTGTGTGTGTGTGTGTGTGTGTGTGTGTGTGTGTGTGTGTGTGTGTGTGTGTGTGTGTGTGTGTGTGTGTGTGTGTGTGTGTGTGTGTGTGTGTGTGTGTGTGTGTGTGTGTGTGTGTGTGTGTGTGTGTGTGTGTGTGTGTGTGTGTGTGTGTGTGTGTGTGTGTGTGTGTGTGTGTGTGTGTGTGTGTGTGTGTGTGTGTGTGTGTGTGTGTGTGTGTGTGTAAAGTTTTGAGGACAAAAATTAATTTATTCCGTTTTTTGTTGCTATTAGGGCTGGGCGATTATATGATCATGATCGATGATCGCGATTAATTTGAGTTCGATCAGAGTGATCAGCCGTTAGCAATTTTACCTTGATCCAACATGATGGAAATGTCTGTTAAAAGTTACCGCCTTTTTAAAGAAAATATATGTTCTGTTCTGTTATGTGTTTTATGTTGCACGATTGCACCAAGAAAAATTCCTAGTTTGTGAACCTGTTCTCAAACAATGGCAATAAAAAAAACTATTTTGCATCATCGCTGATTGAATCATTATCATTATGTCCTATATGTCATTTTGGCCACACCCCACCAAAACATTTAAATTGGTAATCTGGGGGAAACCCTGCACTTCACCAAAAACAGATGCAAAAATAAATGAAATCAACAGATTAATTTGCAAAATATTCAATAGATTAATTGATTCAAGAAATACTCGTTTGATGCAGCCCCAGTTTTTTGCAAATCAACATTTACTTAAAGAAGACATGCTGCACATGCTCTTCTCACATGGGGGAGATTATACCTGTTAATGTTCTCTTCAAGAGGTTGAGAGATGGGCAAAATCCCTTCAAGGCGCGCTCAGACTAGGAAGAGGTGGTGCCCACCTACTATATACATGAACACCAAGCCTTGATGTGTTGTATAATGATTTCTCCTCTTGCAAGTAAAGACAAATGCCACCTTGCAAAAAAAAAATCGATTGACAGAAAATAATACACGGTCTATATGGTATGCTTGTGCATGCACCTTTTGAAGTCATAGTAGTGTTCTATAACTACGCAGTCCTTCCTCCCGACAGTTATTTATAACCGCTACCTTGCATAGTAAAAATAATCTCAAAATCTCAATCCACATAGAAAATAAATTGCTGCAATACATTATTCATTGTATAATAAAGTGATAGCCAAAGCCTCAATTTGTGAAGAGCAGTGTGAGTGTGGGGTAGCGCGATTCAGGGAGAAGTGGGGAATCACGTTTTATTTATTTTTTCCCCAAGATGGCGCCGCTGTAGTGGCTGCCGTTGGCAGGAGCTCTGTGCTCTTGTGTCATCCTTTTGTGTTCCTGGTTTTTCCCTCTTGTTTTCATGTTTTTTTTTTTTGCCTTTTGGTTCGGGACCCTTTGGGACTGTGTGACAAGGGGTGGCACTTTTGTGACTTCTGTGGTGCTTTTTTGTGAACTTCTGGATCTGCCTCCCGGGAGCCTTTTGGCCATGGAGACCAGCTGCTGGGTCTCTGCCACACCAGAGTCCGTTTGGAGAGACTGGAGGAGATGCGGACGAAGAGACAGTGCTGCGGCGCTAGCGCTGAGTGCCGGGACGGACAAGCTTCACAGTGTCTTGGATGAATGAGCGTGTATCAGACACCTCGGTCTCCTTACCTCATCCTCGCTCATCCATGCGGACTGGACACTGGTCGAGAGTTAGTCGGCGGCCGAGGGTGGCGTCGGCTCTCTTGATTGCTTTGTTGGGTCTGCTCCTGTCTCTGGCCATGCTCCCCCCACCCTATCAGATGATGGCGTGGAACACCGCAGAGGCCACCCCAGTGTATATGTTTTTTTGTTGTTTTTACTTTTGTAGCTGTATGTTGAAATGTCTTTAATGTCCTTTGTGTTCTTTGATGTTTGATGTTTCCCTCTTACACGCATGCTTATGTGTGTTATGGCTATGATACTTTTTTCCCCATGGCCTCAGTCTGGACCCCTCTCCAGGGGCCCAAGCTTAGACTGAATTTTTTTTCTCACCCCCAGCGTTTACCTGTTTCTCACCTTTTTTGTTAGGGGCGCCAAAAGTTGGCAGACCCGTCAGCGACGCTGTTCTGTCTCCCTGTAATGTTTGTCTGAACTTGAATGGGATTGTGATGAAAATCTTAATTTCCCTTTGGGGATTAATAGAGTATTTCTGATTCTGATTCTAATTCTGTTAGCGTCTCTTGTCCAAATCTGTCCAAATTGTGATGCAGGAAAAAATGCTAAAATGTATGTTGATTCTTGTGATCTCATGTTAATGTTCATATAGTTGTAAAAATACCTTTTTAGCCCACCCAAGACTGCCTCTAATTGTCCTTCTTTTCTTTAAGGCTACCCAACATTGCGTGTGAGCTCTTGACCTCAGATGTGTCTATTATCAACGATAAGCTGGGTGGAGAAGAGTCTCTTCTCGAAGTGCTGTACCACTTCCTGGAACAGGACCCACCCCTCAACCCTCTACTTGCCAGCTTCTTCAGCAAAACCATCGGCAATCTCATTGCCAGAAAAACCGAAGAGGTACATTTGTCGAAAGGCACTTTGTCATACTTAAGATTGGATTATGCTTTTGCTAATTATTGTCCCCACTGATGGTATCTTGATAGTTTTAATGTTGAGCATTTGGCAATCTTTAAATGGGCGTTTTTAAATTTTCCATTTGTCCATTTAATTCCATAAATGTTCACATTTTGGGATTGTTCAATCTTTTGCCTTCAGGTAATCACCTTTCTCAAGAAAAAGGAAGGCTTCATTGGGCTGGTGCTGAAACACATAGATGCGTCTGCTATGATGGACCTGCTGCTTCGCCTCATCAGTTGTGTGGAGCCTGCTCCCTTGAGGCAGGAGGTTCTACATGTAAGCTCAACACTTGTATTTTATCTTCAGGGTATTGTTACCCCTAAATAACCAATATTCTTTACCCAAGTGGCTGAATGAGGAGAAGCTGGTACAAAGACTCATAGAGCTTATTCATACTGGTAAAGATGAGGAGGTAAGTAAGTGTCTTTATGTTATTTTGCCGCTGTTATGTACATAGTCTGTCTGATTCCCTGTTTTTTTTCCAGAGACAATCAAATGCGTCCCAAACACTTTGTGACATTATTCGCCTTAGCCGAGACCAGGCCAATCAGATGCAGGAGAACATGGAGGCTGATCCACTATTGGCTGTGTTAGAATCGTAAGTCACTCATATGGTAAAACGGAGCAGAAGTGAAATTTTGTGATTACCCATTTGAAGTGGCAAAAATCATTGTTTTTCAGACAAGAAACTGTAGCAGGACTCCTCAAGAACATGTTTGAGGGGGAGAGGAATGAGGCTTCCATCGTTAACGGAACTCAAGTGCTACTTACCTTACTAGAGACTAGGAGGTCTGGGTGAGCGTGTGGTCTTAACAGAATAATCTAAATGTTGAAGGGAAGTGGAAGACTGATCATGAATGTTTGTCATTAATGTCTACAGGTTGGAAGGGCTGATGGATATGTATTCTCAGGGTTATGAAAGGTCTTACACTGTCAACAGCAGTATTTTAAATGCCATTGAGCCCCATTTAAAGGACTTCCAGCAGCTTCTTTTGGATCCCCCAAAGGTGAACGACTACGTTGTTATGTAGACAAGAAATAAATATATATATTGTTTTATGTTTTGCTGCAAGTAATTTAGGATACAGACTAACCAATACTGGTGCAATCAATTCTTAACATAAATTCCAGTTGTAGAATACCTGTTTCTGTTTAACTAGTAGTGCTCAAGTACACAGGTATGCAAAATGTCCGCGAAAACGCAGAAATCCGAGTTTGTCAACATTAATTTTTGTGTCAATATATCACTTCCGCGTTTTGTGATAAAATATAAAAAAAAATAGGATCCAAACAAAATTTGTTGAACGCTCGCCTCAGCCACAGGTACTCGCTATTCCTCTTGCCTAACCGCTGCACTGAGGTGCAGGACAATAGGACGATCAGGAACACTGAAACAAAGTCGCTAGTCAGCCTAGTTAGCTAACCATCTAAGTAGCTTACTTGTTGCCTCCGTTCGCTCTCTGAGCCGCAACATAGACCGCTTTCTAATTTTCTGCTTATCGTATTTGGAAGATTACAATCTGAACACTGTTAGTTCCAAACCCGATGTAGTTCTAGAACATTTATTAGTAGCCAGCGAGAAGGTATATTTTTGAAGTGACTGATCGTAAACCGAGGTCGCAACACCGGAAGTATATTAACCTAGGGGGTGTGGCTACAGGTTAGACTTGCCAAATGGGAAACGTTTTGATTTCTTTGCATGCATGGTATAGAATTTTACAATTCATTTTCAATGATAATGTTAGTTAATGATCTACTAAAATCTCTTTGGTACATTACATGGGACATGTAAGTTTCAAAAAGACACCCAAAAGAGTTTGGTAGATAAGTAAAAATCTAAAGTTAAACTAGAGTGTAGAAATGCACCCAATTGTAGTCTTGATTTTCAAAATTTTATTTCGGAGCTAAATTATTCTTTTTTTTCGTCAGTTTTCCTCTTTTTTTCTCAAAGGGTGCTTACGTGTCTGTAAACACCACAAAAGCAACTTTTCACTGTTTTAACTTGTGAACAAGAAACATCCAGGAATATAAGTATGACATTAGTCATGTTTTTCTCATCCTCTCCTCAGAAAGGTGCAATACTGACCACCGTTGGCGTTCTGGATCAGCCACTGGGGAACGCCCGCCTTCATGTGGCCCGCCTGGTAGCTGCCGTCCTGCAGACCACTTCTCCGAGTATCTGCCAAGAGCTCTGCAACCTTGGCACCATGGGCCTACTACTGGTAGGCTCTACCACCCTTGAGGCAGCTTTTCAGCATTTGAAGCTTGACCGTGACTAATACATGTCTATCTCCCACTGTGCAGGATCTGTTCTTTAAATACTCGTGGAATAACTTTTTGCACTTCCAAGTGGAGCTCTGTGTGGCAGCCATCCTGAACCATCCTTCCTCAGAGGAGCGTCTTAACCCGAGTCTTCAGAACCACAACGGGAAGCTGGCAGCATCAGCAACTGAAGCGCCTAACGAAGCAGCAGAGACAGGCGGGATCAGTGACCCAGAGACCTCCCTTCATAATGTCCTTGTGGCACATGTAGGTGGCTTGAGCAGATCTGTGTCTTGCAGCAAGATAGCGCCACTGTGTTGTGGGAAGAAAAAGATGCATTTACGGTAAATTCCTGCCTTTTTTTCTTTTTTTTCTCGAATGTGCAGCTTTTCCAGAAGTGTCGATTGGTACAAAAGATTCTTGATGCGTGGGAGGAGAATGATAAAATACAGTAAGTATGTTTTGGCAAATGTTTCATAGAATCCCTGATCGGTGTTGTTTAAATCATGTGGCTGTGACATCCAGGTCCGAAGGTGGCACCAGAAGAGGCAACATGGGTCATCTGACCCGAATTTCAAACATGGTGGTCCAGAACCTGGAAAAAGGACCGGTACAGGCCCAGATCGCAGACCTAATAAAAGGTAAACAGAGTGTTGTAGACACGAACACCTTTTGAAAAGATTGTTTACATAAATATAATATTCTTAACTTGTGGTATCTGGTGCCACAGAGCTGCCAGAAGACTGCAGAGGTCGCTGGGAAAGTTTTGTGGATGAGACGTTAAGAGAAACTAACAGGAGAAACACAGTTGAACTGGTGAGAGTTTTGGAATTATTTTGAGTACATGAGAAAGCAGAAAGCAAAATGTTGCTCTCTTTCACTACACAGCCATTTATTAACAAGTAAATTGCACAACACAGCAGCAACAGAACCAATGTTGTATTGTCAGTGATGTGCAAACCACGCAGCTAGCAGTAATACTGCTGCTGAGTTCATGGTAACAATTGCTGCACAGAAAGTTTTAACATGAAACATTTTACAGGGTATGCAGAGGTACATTAAGCAGCTGAATGTTGACCACTTCGGATACTTGCAATACAGTTACTGCCGTTTTTTGATGTTTAAAAAAACAGGGTGTCTACTGCCACAGCTGGGCATGAGTATTGCTTACATATCAACCAATGCTAGGACCATAACAGTGCCGGTGCTTAAACCGTGCCAGAACTTGTACTTAAAAACTTTTTTATTTTTGTGGCACTCACTGTACATCAATTATTGAAATTATTAAAAAAAAACACTAAGTAATGCATTCAAAAATAAGAAATTCAATTCCACAACAAATTGACAGATATATAGCAGCAATACAGAACATAGAGAATGTGCATAAAACTACTTTCTTACATTGCAATGTTGATGCTCATAATTTTACGATGCTCCTAAAATATTTGTAAATGCACTTTGCTAGCTGTAACCAGCTTTGGGGTATATTGAGGAAGTTCTACATTGTTGTTGTGGCTATAGTCGCTAACACTGTGGCGCGAGCAAGATTATGAGGGCAGCTGTAGGCGTGTTAAAGAGGATCTGCACTTTTTGGAATTTTGCCTATCATTCACAAGAACATGTCTTTATTTTTTATGCATTTTAATTTGTAACATACGGCAAGTACGACATGGCTAACAATGACGCTAATGGGAGTACTCTATTACTAGTACTCTATTTATCCCCATAAAGCCCTCTAAAAGCATCAAAAAAATGCCAACAATAAACCATTTACATGTCCTGACTTGCATATTAGCCAAGTTTTAGTGATATTGTTAAACCGCTAACATTAAGGAACTACTTTGGATGGAGAGATTGCGTCTTTTCATGAACCGGATCCCTGTCGCTTAGTAGGAGCCATTTTGTGGTCTTTACAGATGTAAACACACAAAGGAAATGAAACGTAATATCCGCGCGCTTCTTCTTCTTCTACGGGGGCGGGTGGTTGCTTACAGTAGAAGAAGAAGCGCTTCCTCTTCTATGGGGGCGGGTGCTTCCTCTTCTACGGGGAAAAAAGATGGCGGCTGTTTACCGTAGTTGCGAGACCTAAACTTTATGAAAATGAATCTTAATATTAATCCATATATAAAGCGCACCGGGTTATAAGCCGCACTGTCAGCTTTTGAGTAAATTTGTGGTTTTTAGGTGCGGCTAATAGTGCGGAAAATACGGTAATTACAGCGTGTACATTACTTTGTTGGATGTTTTTAGAGCGCTTCATAGGCGGAATAGATCTAATCCCATTATCTCCATTGTTAGCGGGCTATAGCTAGCATTTATTTACAAGTTAGAATGCATTAAAACAAGTGTTCTTGTTAAGGCTGCATGACTTTAAGGGAAAAAAACTTGATTGCATTTTTTCTTTCAAATTGCGATTCGATTTGCAATTTTTATGTTGTATACATAAAAATGCGCAAATAAAGAGACATGTTGCTTTTAGACCGCCAATCCCCATATTGTTGTCTCAAGGTGCCACAAATTATTGCATATTGTTCTAATTTAAAAAAATTTGACTTTATGCTAACAGACTGAGCTTTCATCTACATCAAGCTCTTAAACTGAAGTAATGATGACAAAAACTATACAGTGATCATAATGTAAGGTCATCATAATATATAATAATAATAATGCACCATTCAAAAGGATGAAATATAATTTCTCATTGCTTTAGAATTGTTTGCCATTACTGCAATAGGAAGGTAAATAACTTTGTCCTATATAAATTAACAAACAAAAAAATTAAATGCACTGTCATTTTTGTTAGAAAAGTTTTACTTAATAAATGTTGAACATCTTAAAGTGCATTTTTTCCCGGTTAGAAAAACCAGGTCGAAGGTTGTCTTTTTGTTTATTGCAATCACGTGATCACAGCATTCTCGCTCGTTAGTCCATGTTGATTGGCGTATATTGCCTATTTAATTTGTAACTGCCCGAGTGCAGCTGAGATAGGCTCCAGCGACCCCGAACGGGATAAGCGGAAAAAAATAGATGGATGGAATTTGTAACTGAAATAATACTACAACAGGACATTTGGCTTTGTAATCATATTGTTTTTACCCCTAATTTTTGTTACTTAGCGGCACTTGTTTCTGGCGAGACGCAAGTTGGAAGGCTGTCTCTACGTGCTTCCTGTGTGTGCGCGAGCGTGGGTGTATTTATGTGTGTGTAAAGCTGGCGCCCTGCTCTCCACCCACCGACACTAAGACATACCTGCCAACTACTCCGGTTTTCCCGTAATTAGTACGGTTTTCATCAACCTATTCCGGGTTACGGTTGCAGTGATAAAAAATACGGTTTTTCATTAATTAAAAAAAAAAAATTTAAGTTTTATTCACGAAATCGCTGCTTCCCGTAACTTCCTATCGAGCCATTCCGAATGCCATGCGCGAGGCTATTTATAGCACCGCTGCCAAGCACGAGGCACCAGTTGTCATTGTTTCCAAACGAGCGAACGATCATGGAATCAGCCGGAGAAAAATCGCAAACGAGTCTTAAACCGAAAAGAAAACTGCAGTCATTCCGTGAAGAATATTCAAAAGCCTATCCGGGAATAATTATCCGTTCCAAAAAGGGTGAAAACTACGCGAATTGCACCTTGTGCAGACAAGATTTTTCGATCGGATTAGCGATGTAAAAGACCACGTTGGGACAAAAAAACACAAGTCTAATGCAGTTGTACCGAAATCTGTTACCCATCGGAATTTGTAACTCCAGGGGGCGATGTTCCCATGATGTTTGTTTGATGGTTAAACGGCAAGCCCAAAGAGGAGGAGAAGAAGAACGCTTGCGTAAATGGCGTAAACTATCCTGCTGAAACGTCAGTTGTCAGAATTTCAGCATTAATAATAACAATGGACTCATACTATAATGAAAGTAAATCATTGATTTCCAGAATATGTGTAATTTATTAATGCTGAAATTCTGACAACTGACGTTTCATTCCATGATAGCTTTTAATCCGGAAAATGTATGTGTGAGAGAGAATCAACAGCTGATACAATGGACTCATACTATAATGAAAGTAAGTCATTGATTTCCAGAATATGTGTAATTTATTAATGCTGAAATTCTGACAACTGACGTTTCAGCATTAAGGATAGTTTACGCCATTTACGCAAGCGTTCTTCTTCTCCTCCTCTTTGGGCTTGCCGTTTAACCATCAAACAAACGCCATGGGAACATCGCCCCCTGGAGTTACAAATTCCGATGGGTAACAGATTTCGGTTACAACAGAAGAAATCTTGTTAAATGTTGACAGCATAACTACTAAAATACAGAAGTATGTCCTTAATATTTTTGCAGTGCTATTTCTGTTGAAAAGTTAAAATGATTACATTAGAGATGTGATGTGCCACTTTTCAAGTGTCTGATGGCTTAAATTAATTTTCATTAATTTTTCATATTTTGAATTATTTTGAAAGGCTTACAAAAAGACTACATTTGAATTGTAATTCCATGCTATTGACAGGACTATTCATTTTAATGAAGTTAGCTTACCATGTTTACAGTATGATAATTGTGATAGAAATGTGAATTTTAGGCACAGAATATTTTTTACAATTGAACAAGGCAGTAGATTATACAAGCTTGGACAGAAAGTTAATAATGACACCAATTTTTTTTTTAATGGAATTCTTTAGTACTGTTTTACCATTTGTTTACTGTAAAAAGTGTTTATACTGTTTATACTTTCAATTAACAAATTGAAGTCTTGTGAAAGGTTGACAGGATAACTGGCATTAACTATCAAAATAATTTCAAACTATTGAAGTTAGCTTACAGAATAAACATGTCAATCAACCCATATGATTTTTGCTGTAATATTTTTGTTTTGAAAAGTCACTGTGACTGATAGAAAAGTGATGGTTTTAGCAACATTTTAACCTGTCTGAATGCTAATAATCATTTTGCGTCGGGGGGCGAAGTGAACCCCCCACTAGGACTTTGTCCTGGACCTACCGGGGCCTGCGGCCCCTGGACCCTGGCTACTAGGTTTTTCTGATTTCAAAAGTTGGCAGGTATGCTAAGATTGTTGATGACTAAAAAGAGGGCTCACTCTGTTCAGTTAATTGTACTGTTAAATAAATGCGCTGAGAGCGATGCAGAGTGAGACATCTTTCTCCCTGTTTGAAGCGAGAGTCGAACAAATGCGAAGGCTCAATAATTCTGGTTGGTGAACATGTGTCACTCAAATGCCTGTGACGGCGGAGAAAAAACAAAACCTCAGCCAACTGGTGTTATTTATTGCACTAACTAAAGCCTCAATGTTGATTCGATGTCGATTATTTGTGCAGCCCTGGTTCTTGTCTCACATAGGGATTGTGAATCCATCATCCATTTTGTACCGCATGATAGACACAATTCCAAGAAACAGTGCAGTTCTCCTTTAAGGTCAACAATACACTTTATAAAGAGCATCAGACTCTGTGCTTCTGTCGGGACGCTTTTATTTCCAAGATGTTACTTGCACAATATCACTGCCAAGCACTTGTTGCAGTTGGCTGAGTTTCCATTTATTGAGCATTGAAACATGGCACTCGTTCTGGTTATTACTGTTTGTGTTGACACCGGTGCCATTATGCAACCTGGTCTCGGTAACTATCCCTAGTCACAGCTGGTAATGTCAATCTGTATGACTATAGGAGACTCTTGTTATTTCTCATATATTCCTGTGAAAATATTTAAAAACTCCAGGGAAATATTTCAGTATTTTACTGACGCTTTTTGCCCTCTTGCAACCATGTTAAACATGCTGTTTTCTCAGCAACACACATCACCAGTCAAAATAGATTAACATTCTTGCAGGTGGTTATTCTGTCAGATTATTTTGTTGAACCTATTGTTTAGTAGATTTAATTTTGTGTGTGTGTGCTTTGTCTTGCAGGTGAGCACACACAACATGCACTCGTCCAGCGAAGACGACGACATGGAGAGTCCCTTTCCCAACGACCTGTCGCTCCAACAGGTAGGGTTGACACTTTAAAAACTAATTAATAACTACAATTAGACAATAATAAACACAGTAGCGTTACCCTAAAAGGTGTCCCTCTGACCTTCCTAGGCTTTCTCTGACTATCAGATTCAGCAGATGACCGCCAACTTTGTGGATCAGTTTGGGTTCAACGACGAGGAGTTCAGCGAACATGATGAAAACATCAAGTGAGTGGGAAATGTCTTGTCTTTGACTGCTTTGCATATTTTGCAATATTTATTCCGCCACACAATTTATTTCCGCATGCTAACGTTCTTCTTTTTCTTACCTCAGCGCCACATTTGACAGAATTGCAGAAATAAACTTCAATTTAGATTCTGATGATAACAGTGTAAGTGTTCTGCATGTGTCTTTTCTTTGACACAGCCGCCTCTCATTTTCTTTGTAAAGTTGCCATGACAACGGTGGTCAGCATGTAAATGGCTCCACAGATCTGCCATATTGTGTTAGAACCTGTGAGGCTAGTTAATTCATGTGTTGATGTGTGCACAGGCCAATGCAGCAGCTTTTGAGGCCTGTTGTAAAGAGAGGATACATCAGTTCGATGATGCTGATGAAGAAGAGGACATTTGGGAGGAGAAGGAAATGAACTATGCAACACAAGCTAAATCCAGAACAAGGTATACTATCTACCTTGTCTCGTCAACTTTCTCACTTTAATCTTAAAATCACTTCTCTACTCCAGGTTTGGGGTGTCCCAAACCTCAGAAGGAAGTTCCCGGAGCAGTCTGGAGAATGGCGGTCAAGAGCAAGATTGCGGTTCAGAATCTGATGAGGAGGAAGACTTTGAGCAGAACACATCGGATACAGGTGAGACAGTAGCTACCCGGACAGCACAAACAAGGGGATCACAGGATATTTGGTACACGAGGTGGGTTCGGATTAAAACCTCACTGCAAGAAAGAAGCACCATCAGAGTTTTCCTTTTGCTGCCCCGCAAAATAAAAGCAGCCACATCTTAAAAAATTAGTTGTTTTTTTTATCTATGTGAAAACTAAT
Source organism: Nerophis lumbriciformis (assembly GCF_033978685.3). Classification (NCBI taxonomy): domain Eukaryota; kingdom Metazoa; phylum Chordata; class Actinopteri; order Syngnathiformes; family Syngnathidae; genus Nerophis; species Nerophis lumbriciformis. Next base: position 33,569,048 of record NC_084552.2, read on the forward strand.
TAAAGTAATATAATGTATTGTAGCGCCCAGAAGAAGTCACACAAAGTCAGACACTCTTTTTAACTTTTATTGCCAATCTTATGCTAACAGGCCCAATTCAAACACATATTCCCTCCCATGCTTCCAGACACATAACACTTCTTTATTCTCTGCCAATCCCCTTTCAGGCTTGGTGTGTTTAATAACACATGAACATAGACATTAACACCAGCAGGTTGTTAGTATAAATGGATATACATAGCCTACTATTTGCGTACTATTGACGAGTGATTAATAAAAAATTTGGCCGAAAATAATACTTTGATCACCGAAACAGCAGTGCTGAAACAGGATATTGTGATGATGTAAGCAATACGCACGCGATTGTCTGTAGCGGATGCTGCATGTCTTTAATGTGAACTTACTTTAATTAATGCGCGATATACCCGCGGACAGCGATCTACAAAATGTGCAGTGTACAAATACTAAGAAGGCGAGAGGCTGAAGCAGCAGCGCAAAGCAAGTTTGACGTCAGGCTCGCAGCAGTTCGTCGCGGACATGGAGCGAGAGAAGTAAAGAGTCTTTAAACATGTGTACAGTCTCCAATAACACCTGAAAAAGATGCTAGATATGTTGCGAAACGTATTTATTACAGACAAAGTCACTGAAAGGATTGGTTAAGTCTCAAAAGACTCAAAAAGATTCTCAACAAAATACACTGTACAATGAGCAGCAAATTGAAAAATAGAGCAAAACAATATAAAAAAAAATAATATATGGTAATATTGATAATAAAACATTTGTTTTTAAATGTATAACTTTTTAGCCTTTTTAAAGAAAATATATACATAATCGCATATTGACCATGCCCCTAGCCACGCCCTCTCCACCGCAGGTGTATTGGCATTCTGGGGGACACCCTGACTGTGTATTTTCTGCCAGCCAATCGGCCAACAAAATCATAATAGTCGATTATATCGGAAATGTAATGATACAGTGGAATGTGTTTAACTTTATGTTGACCTAACTAAGTCCTGGTTTACCACATTCTTGTATTATTAAAAAAGTGCCTGCGTAACCCAACCTTAACTTTAATGGTACAAAAAAAGGGAGACCGGAAGAGTTTATTTCTGTGAAAAATCAGTTAATCTATATTGATGTGTTGTAGTATTGTTAACATCATCATATCTTTAAGCAGTATGACTGACAAAAGCAACTTAACTCAAACTGTTTAGTAGGCATGTATTATAATTAAACGCGCTTTTCTGTCATGCTTCCAGGTCCAGGCTGGACAGCAAATTTCAGGGACTCTGAAGGAAACACAGCATCCCAGACTCCATCAGGGTGGGACACACCTCCCGGGAGTGGAACCGACACCCAAGAGACGGGTTGGGCCAATTTCACGGCATTCCAGCCTTTCTCTTCGAGGTAGTGCACTTTGACACTTGACTTTAACCAAAGAACTGTACCTTTTGGTGCAGGAAGACAACTCATGAGGATCACGTATGGTCCTTATATTTGTGTTAAAGTGTGTACTCTCCTCCAGCACAGAGACAGAGCCCAGGTGCAGCTCCCCTGTGGATGGTGGCAGCAGTGGCACAGATAAACAAGCCAAACAAAACCATGAGGAAAGCACTCAAGCCAACACCCCTTCCTGCATCGGGCCGTCGGGGGACGGGAAGAAGGCTCCTCCCGCTGCCACAGACAACAGCTCGTCTGGAGGATCAGACAGCAAGGAGGACGCCGCTACTCCCAGCGCAGCTACCCTTATAGAACCAGCCAGCTCCCCCGGCAGCAAGACAGCTGACCTCACAAGGTTTGACTTCCTGTGGTGAAATCGCCTTCAGTGGATGAGTCCGCTGCTTGAAAAGCTGTAATGTGTATAACCATCTATAATTGTTATAAGAACTACCACACTGAGGTAAATATAGGCTCAACTAGAACCGTAAATTACTAAGCGCTTCTCTGCAACTCTGGAGAAACTTCAGCTTAAGTACAAGTTTGTAAATAGATGGAAGAATTTTCCCAGTCCATGTAGCAAAGTGCAGTGTTAATGTTTCTACCAGTGCATCATAGATAACAAAGATGTTTTAGGAAGGAAAAGGAACAGGCAGTGTGGTCAACTCTTAAGATGTCCATATGAATTTGTGTGTTTGCAGCGAGGCAAGTCCTGTGTCTCTAGAGAAACTCTCACTGTCGGATCCTCCTGAGGCCTCGCAGCAGCAGCCGCCTCCTCCTGAGGATTTGCCTTTAACCACACAGACTGACAGAAAGTGAGTTTCAACCAGCCGACGCTAACTAGCTAACCACAGCGCTAATGGCGCCGCTCGACTGAAATAATTACAGATACTGAAACAACTTTGTAGTTTAATTAATTGGTGTGCAAAAACGAAGAGACTCAATACAGTTGTCCTCCGTCTATTGCAGTTACTTGGTACTGGATATTACCACATAAAACACATTTTCGCAAAGTTGGATTATCATTAATAAATATAATATTTTCATAGTTGCAGTATTAAACATTTTTAGAACCTTCTAAATGTGTTTTTTTAACATTATTACCATCTTTTAAACATGAAATAGCACTCACATCTTTAGCATATAGTAGCCTTGAATGTGTTCTGTTGTAGATTTAGATTACACTACTGCACTCTTTGGTAGCCCGGACTATCCTCCAAGTGTTACTATGACCACGACATGGAAATACTTCATCACGTCCTGGGTAATTCTTCTAAGTTAGAACTGAGTGTCATGAGGCGTGTGTTTTTTTTAAACCCTAGGTCAACACATGCAGCTACAATTATTAGCTTTGATGTTAGCATTCCGTGTTAGCAATGTGTGTCTATTTTCATTCCAAATTGATCATGTCAAAATTGTGTTATTGATGGCAAAGATAAAGTGCATCAAAATAGTTAATATGTACTTTGGCTGTTAAGCTGATTTTTTTGAGTTTTTAGTGGTGTTAGCCTGACGTCCGACTTCGATGCTATGTTCAACATCACGTCAAAGTCTCCTTTGTGGAGTTGTTATTGATGAGGCAGGAGTTAAAAATTAAGTCCATCAAATAGGTGGTCAACTTGAGATTTTTGCAGTGAAGATATATTACAGCCAAAAATGTTTGCCTTTTGTTAGCAATTTAACCCTTAACCCAGAAACGGAAGTCGTGCTTGGTGACTATATTTATAGATCGCTACAATATACTGTAATAATATCAGGGTTTTCCCTTAATGTAATTGAATGTGGCGCGCCGCCAAAGCATTTTCATTACTGCCACACCTTGAAACTTGAAAATAAGTTAAAGTAATATGATGTATTCTAGCGCCCAGGAGAAATCACACAAAGTCCAACGCTATTTTTAACATTTATTACCAATCTTATAATAACAAACGGCACAATTCCAACAGGATTTACCTCCTGTGCAAACACTTTGGTCTTCCTGAGTCCGCACTTCCCCAGACACACAACACTGTCTCATTCTCTGCCAATCAACTTTCAGACATTGACAGTGTGTTTGTGAACATGGGAAAAAGTGACATCAAATCCAAACCACATGAACATAAAACATTAACACCAGCAGGTTGATACAATATGAATTGCGCACTATTGACACGTGATGTATCGCAAACTCCACCACTAAAAAAAGGCTTTGATTACTGAAAACTTCGCTGCTGACACCAGATGTAAAGAAAACGCACGCCATTATTGTCTGGAGGGTTGTCAGCATGTCTGCAGTGTTACATAATTTTAATATACGCCAGATATACCAGCAGACAGCCATCTACAAAATGTGCGAATATTAAGAGAACAGTGCCGGCTTTTAAGGAAAGAAAGTCCAACTGGTGCAACAGCGCAAAGCAACTGACGTCATGCTCGTTGCAGCTCGCCTCTTTTGTCAGGTACATCGAGGGACAGAAATAGTCCCTAAACATAAGTACATTTTATAGTAACACCATAAAAATATGCTAGATTTGTTGGTAGTTCTTCTTAATAAAATACTCATTAAAAGTCTCTAGATACATCAAAGTACATTGTACAATAAGCAACAACAATTGGAAACATTGCAAATTGATTAAAAAATCTATTAATACTAATTAATAACATTTGTTTTTAAATGTATGTATACATTTGTTTAGCCTTTTTAAAGAGAAAATATCAAATATATTATTATAATGCAAACTACTCTGACGTCATGGTGACCACGCACCAACTGCGACAGGTATCTTGGCAGTCGAGGGGAAACCCTGAAATGAATAAGACAAATATTGCACTGTGATACTTATTAAAAAGGATGTGCCGATTGATGGGCTGCCTATGACTATTGGCTGATTTTCGTGAAAAATTCTGTGATTGGCCATTGCAGATTTATGCCATTTTAATGGCGATTACAAACTCTGATGGTGTCTGGTTGACACTATTTATTTTTACTTCCCAAAACGAGGTCGGACATTGTCTATTTGTTTATTGCCATCACAACATTTTCGCTTGTTCGTCCGTGTTCGTGGGCTAATAATGGCCAACCAATTTGAAAATAAAATATTACCGCAGCGGGACATTTGGCTTTTCAATCATAGTGTTTCCTCCTAATTTTTTTGACATTGCGGCAAGTCGCGAGTGGTCCGGAGGCTGTTTGTACGTGTTTCCTGCATGTGTAAGCTGGCGCCCCGCTCTCCTCCCACTGAGACAAAGATTGTGAATGACTGAAAAGAGATCTCGCTACATTCAGTTAATTGTACTTTTAAATAAAAGTGCTCAGGTGCTGAAAGCGATGCACAGAACAAGACATGTTTCTCCCTGTCTGTCACTCAAATGACTGTTGGTGGAGAAAATAAAACAAAAAACCTCTGCCTCTTGCAGTCACGTAATCGCACTAATTAAAACTCCGATGTCACTTCGATGTCGACTTATCGTGCAGCCCTATTTATTGTTTTATTTTCAGGCATGTGAGATGTCCGCGAAAAAGCAAAAATCCCAGTTTTTAAACATTCATTTTTGCGTCAAAATATCAGTTCTGCCTTTTTTTAAATTAAATATTGTAGCGTGTAAGGACGGTAGTGTCAAAAGATGGAGCTAATTGTTTTAATGACATTCAGACTTTGTTTTCCTACCAGCAATACAGCAGTATCTATACATCTGTGGCTTCTCAGTGCAACACCGGAAATGTGTCCCGTGAAAACCCGTCCGACCAGAACTCTCTAACAATAACAAAAGTTCCGTGGGTGAATTATGTAAACCAACTACAATATGAAAAGAATAGGCACAAAACAAAATTTGTTGAATGCTCGCCTCAGCCGCAGTACTCGCTATTGCTCTTGCTTAATTGCTGCACTGAATTGCAGGACAGGGAGACGACCGGGGCGCCGAAACAAGCTCGCTTGGTAGCATAATTATCGTCATCTAGCTAGCTTACTTGTTTTCACCTGTGTTCGCTCTCTGAGCCTCTGTCAGCGGGGCCCACACTTTTTCAGCATGCGATTTACTTTCCAAATGACAACGTCGAGCTTATCTACAACATATATAAATATTATATTTATTTTTTTATTAATGAAAGAGATGTTTTTTTGTTAACATGTTAATGGTGTTTAATGATAATACAAGCATGTTTTACACACACGGATTCTTTTCGTTCATGAAGACAAGAATATAAGTTGGTGTATTACCTGATTTGCGGGGCAGCACTTTGTGCCAGTAGAAATGTTTCTCTTTTTTTGTCAGTTTTCCCCTTTTATCCCTCAAAGGGTGCTCACATGCCTGTATTTCTAACAATAAAAATGAGCTGGAGTGCATAAACAAAGTGTTCTCCTACCATCGTATTCGGGTGCACTACAACCATATTACAATGAATTCATGGTAAACAGTCTCACACCAACAGCTGAGTAGTGCAACCAACCTTTTTGGCATAAACTGCAGGCTACTGACCTCTTAAGATACTTCATTAGCAGAAACTGCCATCGTATGGAGTTCAGAAAAACTACATCAGTGGTTGCCTACATCTGGATGTTAATGCCAATGTTTTTCGAACCTGCGCTTAAAGGTGTAATTTGGAGCATTTACGGTATATTTATATTTTAGAAGTCATTAAAATTTCAACATATCTTTAATTTAGAAAATATTATTTAGTTGTTTTTATTTAATAGAAAAGTACAAAATTATTAGTATTGTGATAACACAGTAAAACTGTTGTCCATGGTACATTGCACACAAATATGTCCAGTGTGTACATTATGGAGGTCCAGAGCCATTTACTCATATTTTATTTTGACATTCGGAAGGAAATATAATTGTTAATCATTCTCCCTGTGTTCCCCAGAGAGGAGACGCCACCACCCCAGGAAGTGGCCGTCAACGGGCCAGTGTGAGTGCACACAGGTTTTGGCAGGCAGCAGCAACAGGGGTGATCTAAACAGTGGCGGCGGCCGCAAACTGTAAGCCTCCTTCAGAGTGACTTCTTTAAAATAACCTCAGTGCGACTCCAGTGTTTTTACCGAATCACTCTGCCATGTTATTGGACCTGGACACTGCCAATCGACACCAGTAACGAGGCGGCGGAACATGTACAAAAAAAGTATATATATATATATATTATACCAGAAAAAGGAGGACAAAAACACAGAACAGCGTTTAGAGGAACTTCAAAGCCTTTTTTTCCTGATGTTGCACATAAATACGTGCGGTTTTAATGTAGCAGCAATCTTTGAGGGGGGTAACAACAACATTATCATTATTTTTTTATGTCCAAAACAATTTCTCTTCTACTGGTGGAACCTAAAAGAAAGGCTTTTACATTGTTGCCCCATTTGGGGATAGCACAGGCAACACTTTTTTAAACACGCCTCAATAATAATACTTTTTTTGTGGGGGGGAGCACTTATTCAGCCATTTTTCTGTCTGTTTTAGCACAAAATATCAGTGTTCCACCTTCCCTGCTGCAGGCTGTCTCTATCCATCCTCTCAACCACATCTCGGTTTTACTATTTTTCTGTACTTTTCTTTTTTTTTGGTTACGGTCTAAAGTCTCATCTTTAATTGTCGCCAGGTGTCTGAATGTGTCATGGTGGAGAAGGGTCAATAAACACAGCTCAATAGTATTACTGTCTTTTGCTCAAGTGCAATAATGTCAATTAGTTCTTTTTAATTTAAATTCAGCCTATTTTAAGAAAGAAAAATCAAGCTGGCAGTCATCCAGTGTAGTTTTGCTTAATTCTTTTATTATTGACTGTTTCCCCTTCTTTTTCTTAGTGCATGCATAAGCGACCTCGCTAGTGAGCTAAGACCTTCTGATTGTATTGATCTTAACTTCCCTCTTTCAATCAACCAATTATTTTCTTAATATAGCTGCATCTACAGGTCTTAGTTTTACAAGCCATTTTAAATACTATTGTAGTCTGTTGCTCTCTCTCTCTCCACAAAGCATTAGATAGCAGGCTATACAAGAGTGGCATCTGAAAGGAGTAAGGCTGTATTTTTTTCCCCTTTTTTTTTTTAATGTTTAATTTAATTTGATCCCGAAGCTGCAGGATTGGAAAAGAGGGCAGGTGCTGGGTTCAAGCAAAGCCCCAGGCCTCTTGGTGTACTTAAATCACTTGACAGTGATCAGGTTCTATGATTCATTGTTCATTCATTGTTCAAACTGAGAATTAAATGTGTCTGGTTGACCACATTAATACCAATGGGTTGGAGTGTGTTTGTGTCATTTTTGTAGTGTCACTCGGTACTTTTAACCCTTGTGCACCCTAGGGCCCAAAACCAGCATTACATGTGTTACTGGCCTTACGTGATGATTGTTCAGTTTGAAGTTTAGCAATCTAGAATTTATCCATGGAGGTTTTTCTACAAGTTTTTTTTTTTTGGGGGGGGGGGGGTAAAGTTGCACGTGTTTGTTATATACCGACGTTGTTAGAATAGGATATGAACAAAATATACACACTTCCAACTCGTGCGGCATCTTTGATTCCCATTATAACTGCTATTTTTTAACAGACTGTAATCTTAATATAGTGTAATACTGTTTTTTTCCATGAAAACCGAATTAATCTCATGTTGCCGATTGGAAAAACAAGAAAATATTGTTTTGGTGTAATTGCGTCTGTTAACCACCAGATAGCGACTGAAAACCATGAGAATATTTCTCAGCTTTGATGAGTGTAAATGAGGTAAACAGCCGTTAAACCGCTGAAAAGTAATGCAAATTATCTTGGCAAGTTATATGCAAGATATTTATAAAAGACTTGTGTAAACTCAACTAAGCAGAGTGAATGACAAAGGGTGCACTGTTTATTTAATTCCGCCACAAATACACTCAGCTGCTGAGATTGATGAAGAGAGTGAACTATGTAGCCTGTTTAGAAGCAACAGACAAAACTAACATGGACAAGGCAATTGCATTTATCTTTCCATAAATTACCTCCACCGGGTCTGTTTTCAATTTGTTAATTGGCAACATAACGCAAAAAGGTTTGCGCTAATTTTAATGAAACATTCAGGATTTGTCAGAAATTGAATAAGAAACATGTGATTACATTTTGGTGATAGTCTGGATCACTGTCGTCTTTCAGGATTGTTATTGATGGACACCTGGTAGAGGTCTCTGTACTCTCGAGTGCATTTGTAGTTTTGTATGACTACTTCCAGATGCTTCCTGCATGTCTGCTCTCGGAAAATGGCCCATTCTTCCTTGGCGAAACCCTCAAGCTTGGTCATGTTTGGTTTCTTCGCCTTCAAGCTGGTCTTAAACTCTTGCCACAAGATTGGATCCAGGTCAGGACTTGAACCATCTGTTTGGATGTATCTGTACGTATGTCTGTATGCATTTAAGATTGGATGTAATACAGAAATAATGGTTTCTTAAATTACTTTTATAAAATTATTAATTCATTCTTTGCAGTATATTAACCCTTTTTTCCGTCCAGCAGATACATTTTTGTTACACTGGATGTTCTGTAAGTAAAATGCGTTAATGTGGTCAGTATAAGTTTAGGAATTCGAATTTACTCAAAATGGGCAAACCAGCTTAAATGCAGAAAAATGTTGTCGAAAACAATATTTATTGCAAGTTCAGGTGAATTTCAGGTGTACTGTACCGAAATTTAACTCAGATTCTCACACTGGTACAGGGCCTTGGTCAGGTGCAATGCTTCTCAATATTTTCTGTTACACCCCCCGAGGAAGAACATATTTCGCACACTCTCCACCGTGACTATAGATAGTATCATTTGTCTATAAAATTGTTATAACTATACCTCTGCATAACATTGTAAGCTTATAACATTATAAGAAACACACGGCAACAAAAACATGTTTCCCCGAGGTCACACTCCCCCCCCCCCCCCCACCCCTAGTATCGCACTGTGCCCCACTATTTGAGAAGGACTGGTTAAAATATAGGCATATACATTTTTTTACCAAATGTTGCTTGAATTAAATTTTGCTTGAAAAAAAATTCTAATAACTAAACTATTCATGTTTAACTTGCTTCATTTATTTGAAGCTAAACAGTCATAATAAGCTGATATAGAGTGCATCCGGAAAGTATTCACAGTGCTTCACTTTTCCCACACTTTATGTTACAGCCTTATTCCAAAATTGAATAAATGTAATTTTGTTCTCAAATCTTGTAGATAATACCCCATAATGACAATGTAGAATTTTTTTTTTTTTTTTAATTTTCAAAAATATCAAAGATTTAAAAAAAAAAAAATCTGATCCTTTGCTCAATACTTTGTTGATGCACCTTTGGCAGAAATTACAGCCTCAAGTATTTTTTAATACGATGCCACAAGCTTGGCACACCTATCTTTGGACATTTTCACCCATTCCTCTTTACAGCACCTCTCAGGCTCCATCAGGTTGGATGGGAAGTGTCGGTTTTCATTCAGGATGTCTCTGTACATTGATGAATTCATCTTAGTCTAGTCAGGGAGGTGACCAAGAACCTGATGGTCACTCTGTCAGAGCTGCAGCATTCCTCTGTGGAGAGAGGAAAACCTTCCAGAAGGACAACCATGTCTGCAGCAAACCACCAATCAGGCCTGTATAGTATTAGTAACAAGTTTGCCAAAATGCACCTGAAAGACTCAGACCATGAGAAACAAAATTATCTGGTCTGATGTGACAAAGATTAAACTCTTTGGCATGAATGCCAGCCATCATGTTTAGAGAAAACCAGGCACCGCTCATCACCAGGCCAATATAATCCCAACAGTGAAGCATGGTGGTGGCAGCATCATGCTCTGGGAAAGTTTTTCAGCAGCTTGACTAGTCAGGACAGTGAGAAAGATGAATGCAGCAATGTACAGAGACATCCTGGATGAGAACCGCTTCCCATCCAACCTGATGGAGCTTGAGAGGTGCTGCAAAGAGGAATGCATGACACTACCCAAAGATAGGTGTGCCAAGCTTGTGGCATCGTATTCAAAAATACTTGAGGCTGTAATTGCTGCCAAAGGTGCATCAAAGTATTTAGCAAAAGCTGTGAATACTTATGTACATGTGATTTTTTTTTTTAATACATTTGCAAAAATGTATTAAATGTCATTATGGGGTATTATGTGTAGAATTTTGAGGATAAAAATTATTATATTAAATTTCGGAATAAGGCTGTAACATGGGAACTGTGAAGCGCTGTCAATACTTTAAGGATCATTATAGCAAAATGGTAGTCGAGGAGATCCGCACCTGCCTATTTGCAGATTTCATTTGTCTGCTTTAAATTGTAAATAAGTATTTTCTTATAATAACTTAGTGAGAAAGTGGGTTGACAGTGCTACAGGCACTGGAAAACAGTGCTACAGCTATGAATCCAGCAGAGGGCGCTGTCTAACAAGTCAGTTCACTCAACATTTTTCAGCAGGAAGATGCTGTGACAAGAAATTGTGTTGTGTAACTGCTTGTTTTGTAAGTATAATACTGTATTCTGTATGCGTGCACTTGTTTCTTAATTAGTAAAACTGAATTTAAAATGTGTAAGTGTAAAAGGCCTATTCTACGGTAACTATATTGATGGTATAAAAAGATGATGAGTTGAGTGCAGCATGACTTTCTGGTTTGAACCAATGCTGTTCCTCTACAGACGGGTACCCGTTACCTGAAACCACACATTTATATTTGTCAGCGTATTTTGTTTTACTGATTATGTGCTTTTCATTTAATTACAAATGCCTCGTTTGAATTTTTGTTTTACTTCCCACCAATTTTGTTTTAGTTTCCATGTCGTGTTTGCGGAACACATGCAGCATGGCGTCATGTATGGTTGGGTAGAACATGGAAGTCTGAATGTCATCGTCAAAGAACAAGCAGCTGTGGAGTTTCTCCAATATGCACGCTGTGAACACAGTCAGGTAATACTTTTTATTGCCCTTCAAACAAAGTCTTGTTTTGATTGTGTCTGTGTGTGAGAGACGTAGACAAATCTCACCGTCGCATGACGCGATGTAAACGTCCACATCAACACGTATGAACTCCTTGAGAGCCTGTGGTCAAGAGCAGCTTTGATTATATTTGTATTTGATATGAAGCAGCATAATGTCTGGCTTACCAGCCGTGTGACACGATTGCAAGCATATCACACTGGAACCCGCTTATGTCTACAACCTGTCTATGTCAACCCAACTTATCAAATCTGAAGCCACTGTGTTCTGCTTTATATTAAATTGCCTGCTTTGTAGACGCCGTCTACGTGAAGTCTGAAAAATGGGTGAGTTTATGTCGACGTGTGTTGTAGTATTAACTTCCTACATTATCGCTAATCATAGTGATTACAAAAGTAAATGTGCAAATAATACCTATTTATGGTTTTGTTTATGTCGACAACCATTTAATAATAATAAGGCACTCAAGGCTGCCGAACATCTCATAAAAACATAAAAGCAGCATAAATAGATTTTAAAACATTTAGGCAAAGCAACAATTAAAAACACACACTTATGTCAGGCATATGCCTGCCTAAACAGGTGGGTTTTGAGGTAAGTTTTAAAAGTGATTATGGAGTCAACGTTCCGGATGTTGGGGGGGTTCCAGGGGCCAGGTGCAGTGTTGGTGTATGTTGTAGTATTTTAACCTTCATTATTATTGCTAAGCACAGTAATTAGACAAATAAATGTGCAAAATATGTTTTCACGATTTCGGTTATGTCGACAACCGCTTATGTTGATGTGTGTTGTAGTATCATTAACTTCCATCATTATCCCTAAGCAGAGTATTAAACAGAGCAATGTGCACGAAATGCCTATTTTGTATTTGGGTTATGTCGACATCTGCTTATGTTGACGTATGTTGTAGCATTGCAAGTGTCATTATTGCTAAGGAGGGTGATTAAACAAGTCAATATGTCAGTATGTCAACAACCGCTTATGTCGACGTGTAGTATTATTAACTTCCATGAATAAAGATTTATTGATAAGCAGAGTGATTAAACAAGTCAATGTGCAAGGTATGCCTATTTTTACTTTTGTTATGTCGACAACCACTTATGTTGACATATATTGTGGTATCATAAACGTCATCATTATTGCTAAGGAGAGTGATTAATATAGTCAATATGCAAGGAATTTATTTTCAAATTGGGTATGTCGACAACCGCTCATGTCGATGTGTGTGTAGTATTATTAACTACTATGATTGAGGATTTTCTTTTAGCAAAGGTAAAACCGTTTTTATCTTTTAACCTTTTTGAACAAGTCGTGCATGCTTTTATTTCAAGTCGCCTGGACTACTGCAATGCACTTTATGCTGGCATTAGCCAAAAAGCTCTCTCCCGGTTGCAGTTAGTCCAGAACGCGGCAGCACGACTTTTAACAGGGGCCAGGAGACGCCAGCATATAACCCCAATTCTTGAGAGTTTGCACTGGCTCCCTGTTTATTTTAGAATTGATTTTAAAACCTTGCTGTTTGTTTTTAAAGCTTTACATGGACTGGCACCTCATTATATCTCGGACCTCATCCAAACTTACAATCCTGCGCGCGCTCTGAGGTCCGAGAGCCAGCTCCAGCTCGTGGTGCCCAAGACGAGACTTAAAACCAGGGGAGACAGGGCCTTCTCTGTGGTCTGCCCTAAACTCTGGAACACTCTGCCCCTCCATGTTCGAACTGCTCCCACAGTGGAGTGTTTTAAGTCTCGTCTTAAGACCCACTTTTATTCTCTGGCTTTTAACACTACGTGAGTTGTGTGGTCCTCTGTTGTCCTCTGTGTTTTTAAAATTTTGATTTCTATTTACTGTTTTAATTGGTTTTACCCTTTAAAATCGTTTTTAATCATATTTATTTTATATTGTTTTTAATTTTTTTTAATATTGTTGTGCAGCACTTTGGAAACATTTTGTTGTTTAAATGTGCTATATAAATAAAGTGGATTGGATTTATTGCCAAGCAGGGTGTATAAACAAGTCAATGTGCAAGGAATGCCTATTTTCAATTACAGTTATGTCAACAACAGCTTATGTCAGTCAGTCCGAGGGGAACGTGTTCCACTATATTCCAAGTTTCATTTCTATAGTGTCGTGCCTTTAGAAGATATCAAAACAATGTTGAATTGTTGTGTGTACTTCATTTTTAAAACCATTTACCATTTTGAGTCCCTTAAGAGCTGAGATATCCAGAAAAGAGACTGCAGAAAAATCCAAGATCAGGCTGTGGAGATCCACTCTGGGAACACTGATGTTGGCAGGAAGCTCTGCGTTCCAGTCCACATGGAACGGAAGGTCTTTGGGGTCCATGTTTCTCTAAAATTAGAAGAACAGAAGAGGACCCAGGAAAAAGTAAGGAAGGATTTTTTTTTTTTCCAACCTCCGTAATTGTATCTCCCTGCTTCTCGAACAGGTGTTTCATTTTTTTCAAAGCCTTGTTCCTCTTTCTCAGAATCTTCAGAGGGTTAAATCCGATCTGGAGCAAAAAAATATTAATAATAATTGAAGTTGACCTTGAAGGAATACAATCTGTAATGATAATACATACAGCCTCAAGAAGCTTGTCCCGCAAAAACTCTATATTGGCAAAGAAGATGGGAGAGGGGATCCTGAAGATTTTCACTCCCTTAGGTTCAAGTATCTGAGGTGGGGGGTCAAACACATACAACAACAATAAGGAGAAATTACACAATTTCAATTCAAGTTCAATTATACTTACATGCAGGTAGTCCTTTTGATCTTTGTAGAGGTCAGTTCCAGGGATGTTGGCCAAGACAGAACAGCGTGGACTGGAGAGACATTGTACACGCTATGTAAAAAGATACAGAAGATTGAAAATTCGGCAAAACATGCTACCCGACTATTTGGGACATAATTATTTTTTGAAAAACTACATTTCAGTGAACCATCACCTTAACAGGTGGAGGGGTTCAAGTTCCAGAGTTATCACAGGAGATATAGTGCCTCTAGTAGGATTTCCTGAGGGAAATTATACTATGTACACCGTGTCTTAAGGGCGCACATTTGGACAGTATTGTGCTGTCCGAAATCTGATGACCACAATATCTTCCTTTTTAATAAGTTGCAACCACTTCACTTAGTTAGGTCAGGAGGTAAAGCTATTGTCCGGAACGGGAGGGTTCCTAGTACAAATCCCGCTTCTTCTACCCAGTCACTGTCGTGTATTGGGCAAGACACTTAGCGCACATGTTGATGCTGCATTGGCTAAGATGCCAACCTATGACTTGGATTCAGTTGCCCACTGCTTCTCAAGAGTATGGGTTGGATGCAGAATACATGTTTTGTTGTATATTGTACAGGTGACATTCAAGACGATCTTTGTAAATGCTCAAAATGCTAAGAGCCTAAATTACTAAGATCCAAATACCACGCGCTAAACAACCTGTACAATCTTTAAAACAGCCTGTACTATTAGTGGGCGTGTTGCATATGATCTACTAACAGTGCGTGTACAATTGAAAAGTGGTGCAGACCGCCTTATTTAAAAGAGGATTTTGTGTTCTATACGGGGCATCACCACAGAGACACTCATTTACTGCACATTCATGTTATCATGCTTTTACCTGTGGCATTTTGCTATGTTTTCAAACGAGCAGGAGATATTTACCACATTTATTGAAATTTTAGAGGCAGTCGTTCAGCAAAAGGTGCGCTCATTGGAGAGAGGCTTCTCTTTACTGTGCTCAAGACGCAAAAAATGCATACTTAAAGAAATGTTTTTCATATAAGAAATATTTTAATGATATATATTCATTGTGAAAAAACAAACGTTATTTAAAAAAAAATGACATCAAAACGCATCAATTGAGTTTGTTTTAATTAGTCCTTTACAAGTACTCTAACAGGTATAAACATATAAAATGATGTTGCTGAATAGACAATTTGTCTGTTTTTTTATTTTTATTTCTGACCGTCCAAAATGTTGACACACACGCGTATGACGGCGGATTCTTTTCTGTCCGTCGGCTGTCTGTGCAGCGCGAGTACCGATCTGTCAATTTGAACGTCAAGATTTGCCTGAAACTGAATACCCCTTGACCTGGAACAATCTGGAGGGACTATGGCTATATTTCAATTCACGGACTGCCATACCTATGCTAAGCATTTTTGAGTGCTTAAGTGCAGTGTTGGTCATCTTTACCTTAAAAAAGTAATTAGTTACAAATTACTTCTCACAAAAAGTAATTGCTTTAGTAACTCAGTTATCTCATTGTAAGAGTAATTAGGTACCCAGCAAAGTAACTGTGAGGTTATTTTTTTATTTTGTTATTTCATACCCTATTACGTTGGATAACATCTTTAACGTCAAAGATGTTTAAATATAATAATCATAGAAATGTTAATGTATAAGTAATAAATATTTTGTAAAGTCGCTATATTAAATATTGAAAGTACAAAATCCAAAATGGTATCCAAAAATGTACAATTAGGTAAAAAGACACAAAGCAACATTTGGCTTTTAAGTAGTACAATTCTCTGAACCTGTATACCAAAATACATCCTGGAAGAACTTCAGATAAAACTATTAGCAAGTTTTGGGCAAATAAATGACACACATTGAAGAAAAACGTTTAAAAATGTTCCTGGGTGACATGACAATAAAATTGCATTTGTGTACAAATATTGGGGTCTTTTCTTAAGATAATCACTTGTGATTAATCCATATTAAAAATGTGATTAATCTGATTCAAGGCGCTCTACAAAACACGATTGTGACTTCAGGCTGTTTCCGAACTGGCAATTAGTGGAAAAAAAATCTGAGCAAGTTGAAAGCATTTGGGCTCGAGGTTGGGTGAGCAGGAGCAACAAGTGTCATGTTGGCATGTGTTGGTGTGAGGTGCGATTCTACTTGCTTGGGGCAGATGTGGATGAACTCTTTTTTTTCCTGGATATTACGTGCATGTTACATAAAATGTCTTGCCTTTAGTTTCAATGAGTGAAAAGAAGTGCAGTTTGAGAACGCTACCTTTGGAAGCGGTCTTGTTGTGTGTCAGTCAGAGCGTGCAGTGAGACAGCGTGAGCAGGGCATGATCTGCCCACCTAGCAAATCATCATCATTGCTTTTACAACTGCATCATCATCCCCGCCCCTGTTCTCTGCATGCAGCTGATGTGTGGCCGAAACTTGACACTTTGTACTTCATTCAACCAAACTGTAATAATGAGCCACTTCACGATATGACATACGATATGATGCAGAGCGCTTTCAGTTCCTTGTACTTAACATGTCCCAAATGGCGAGTGTACACAGCAACGATGGACACATACCACCCTCAATAGCTGGCATCTTGGCTACGTAGCGGAAGGTGGGGGACTAACTTGAGTTGCTGCCATGTATCAAAAAAAAAAAAAAAGGAGAGAAAGAGATGCTGGCAAATATTCCTACCCTTGGGAACTAAGTACATTGTGTACACTGTAAACTTCTTGAGCATGAGACATCCTATGTCTCACCGCTGGCCTGGGAATGCCTTAGTTTCCCCCCTGGTGGAGCCGGAGGCTTGAGACAGGAAATACTTTGTTTACCTTCTGAGACAGCTACCCTTGTAACCCGACCCTGGACTTTTTGCCCCATAAGTCGTACTTGATTTGAAATTGCTCACACAATTCAACGCGCTTTACAAAACACTGTTGTGACTTTAGGCTGTTTCCGGACTGGCAATTAGTGGAAAAAAAATCGGAGCAAGTTGAAAATAATCTTACAACTGAGTTCGGAAGACCACCGTGAGGAGCTCCACCCCCAATCCAGCCGCCAGCCCGAGATCCAGCCCTAGCAAGATGGCACTGAGACACGTGCCCACCCACACTACCTGCAGACAAACACAAATGGTTCACTTGGAGCATTAAAGAGAAAGAGAATGAATGTGGCAGACACTCACACATTCAAATTTGTCCCGTCTCCAAAGGTAAGGGATTTCTCTGAACTGCATTAGCATGCCCTTCAGGTTGACGATGACCAAGGCACCGAGGACGGACTACAAATGATCAAAACAGTTTTTAATTTTTGAAAGTAGGTCCTTAAAAACAACAGACCACTCCTGTCACATAAAAGATCTTTGACCAGCGTTTTGCCAGTCGCACGATCCCCTCAAAAACCATTGACAGAATCAAAGAAACCAACTTTGAGGTTTCATTATTGTCCTCCCATAGTGAAATGTTCTTGGCTTTAAGTGTGAATGAGTCATACCTTGGGAAGTGGCTCCAACAGAAACCCAAGTGCCACGGTAACGAGCATCGCCATCATGGCTGAAACAAGCCCTGCAATCTACAACAAGATTTAGTAGTGAATGTACAGTATATAAAGTGTTGGCAATGACACTGCTTGTCAGACCTGTGTTTTGCCCCCTGAGCTCTCCTGTACAGCTGTCCTGGAGAGAGCAGTGCTGGCGGCGAATGACCGGAAGCTTCCACCAAACATGTTGCTAACGCCAAATGCAATGAGTTCCTACAAGAAAAAAGAAAGTATAAAAACTTTAATTTAGCTATCATTACATTTCTATGCAACATATGCATAAAAAAACTTGAATGGCATAATCCTAAAAACTCTGCCACCCGATCCTGTAGATGCCGGTAAACTAGCCTAAAATGGCAATATAAAACCTGGCCCATGTTCCTTGGGGCGAAGAGGGTTAAATCTAAAATTTTTACGTAAATGTATTTTCTGTAACTGACCTGGTTGCCATCTATGGTGTAGTCATGTTTGTTTGAGTATACTTTGGCCACAGAAAAGGCTACAGCAAAGCCCACTATGGCAATAGGAAAGGCCTCTACTGCACTCTCCTGGAAGACTTCCACACTTGGGGCGATTGGTGACTCATACCTGAAGGTAGTGAAAGGATAGTAAGGTGAGTGTACACTTTTTTTGTAAGAAACCAAACTTGAAACAATTTGAAACTATTATTTAGTATCAATGGAAGGTCTTCCGACGCCTTAAAAACCTCACCAAAAATCCCCCATATCCTCACATTTTTATGAACTTCACTGATTCATATTAAAGCAGAATGGTGTTATAAATATTATCAATAATTGTGTTTTTTCTTTTCTTAGAATGTCCATCCTGAGTGTTTGGTAACACAGAAGGTAACATCTATCCTCAGCATTTGTTTACAGACAAGGTCAATTCTGTCCCGGGTATTTGATTACAGAGAATGTAACGTCAAAACCAACTGTTTAGTTGCGAAGAACAATTTTATCCATCTTGAGTATTTGATTACAGAGAATGTTACGGGGAAGTTAACGTCCATCCTGAATGTTTGTCAAAATCAACTGTTTGGTTACAGAGAAAGTAACGAAAGTTCTGACTTTGGTTATAGAAAATGTGACATCCAGCCCGTGTGTTTGATTACAACAAAAGTAAATCTATCTTACTTCGCGTGGCGAAGTTGGGAGAGTCCAGCAATCTAATGGTTACTGGTTGAATCCCCACCTTCTACCATCCTGGTCACGTTCGTTGTGTCCTTGAGCAAGACACTTCACCATTGCTCCTGATGGGTCCTGGTTAGCGCCGTGCATTGCAGCTCCCGCCATCAGTGTGTGTGTGAATAGGTGAATGTGGAAATAGTATCAAAGCGCTTTGAGTTCCTTAAAAAAGGTAGAAAAGCGCTATACAAGTATAACCCATTTACCATTTGGTTACAGAGACATCCATCCTGACTTTGGTCATAAATAAAGTAACATTCATCTGGACTTTTGTTACAGTAAAAGTAAAGTCCATCCTGATTTTGTTTACTGAGAAGGAAGGTCAGTCTGTCCTGACTCTTTGGTTACAGAGATGTCCATCCTGACTATGGTTACTAATAAAATAATGTCCATCCTGAGTTTGGTTACAGAGAACGTAACATCCATCCTGACTTCTGTTACTGATAAGGTAATTCTGTCTTGACTGTTTGGTTACAGAGACGTCCCTCCTGACTTTGGTCACCGAGAACGCAACGTCCATTCTCACTGTGGTTACAGGGAAAGTAACGTCCATGCCAAGTTTTTGGTTACAGGGAAGGCAGGTCTGTCTTGACTGATTGGTTACAGAGACGTCCATCCTGACTTTGGTCACAGAAAAGGTGACTACCAAGAGAGTAAGTCTGTCTTTGCTGTTTGGTTACAGCGAGGTCCATTCAGAATTAAGTAAAGTCAATCCCGAGTGTTTGGTCACAGAGAAAGTAAGTCTACTTCTACTGTTGGGTTACAGAGATGCTCATCCTGACTTTGGTCACAGAAAAAGTAATCTATTGCAAAAGTCTTTGTCAAAGATCCGCTGAATGACAAAACCATCCAATTTCTAAGCGCTACTGTAACTGCAATGAGTCATTTAAAAAAAAAAAAAAATTACTCTTTCCCTAACTTTTTTCTTGGAGAATTAACATTTGTTTTCTAAGTTCTTCGCGTGCACTTTCTAGGTATTCTCTCTCAATTTGTGGGACTGAAACTTACCCGCTAATCATATTGCCTACAACTTGAACCTGGTATGTCTTCTCAAAGTTGAATCCATAGGACACGGAGCAAGCTACGACTGTCTGTGTACACAGAAAATTACACCTTGTTAAACCATCACTGTCATTGAAGATGCTTTATTCTACTTCATGTAACCCACTATGATGGCCTCTATGGGGATAGGAACAGGCAGCTTGGCTTTGTATCGATCACTGAGCTCCTTTACGATGAACACCACCACCATGATGATGACGGACATCACCACGTCACACACATTGGAGGAAGTGATCTGAACAAAGATTTTCTCCATAGTCTACAAGACAAGCAAGGTCATCAAAGTCACAATTAATTTAATTGTGGACATACTGTACCATAAATTACCCGATTGACACCTTTTGTTTTTTTTAATTAACTGCTTTCTACAAAGGCAAATGTTCTTGCTGGGTCAAAAAACATTGGCTTTAACAGCTTTGTCTGTAGGCAAACTCCTGGTTTAATATCTACTTTATCATGCACCCCAAACCCTTATTGAAAAAAAGTTTGATTATATACATAATAATGGCTTTTCACATTTTCAATAATAAATTAGCGTAAATTATTATATTGTAACTAGTTTCCAAATGACTAATTTAATGATTGATTATATATTATATTGCGTTTGAAATAAAAAATAAAATATATATATTTTAGTTATATCATTTATGTAGTTAAAAACTTGAATCATTTAATTAAGTTTTAAATATATAACTCATGTAATTAATAATTGATTTTCTCAAATTATTTAAACGATATGTACTCTATATTTGTTTTGCTTAGTATTTTTCTAATTTAATGACATTTATATTCACTTATAAGTACCTAAAAATTATTCACAGATATAAATTGTATGTTTACATTTTTACTATTTGCCGAGCCTCTATTATTTAATGGGAGTTTTTTTTATTAATGACATCTACATATTTAATGATGTAATTCAAATTAAGGTGGTTTATTTTTATTTTTTTTAACTATGTGTAGATACTATATTTTGATAATTACATTTCATTTTATATTTACTTAATGAAAAGTCAAAATATCTCAGGATTGTATTTTTTAAATGTAATGACTTGTTACAGGATGCTGTGGAGCATGTTGCATTTCAAAATTATTTTTAGTATGCATAACAGTTAGATAAATAAAATAAGCCAAATAATTAAAATGCTGTTCCATTAAAAAAAAAAAAAACAGTAACATACAATTTGAAATTCCATTGAATAAATAAAGAATACCAATAAATACATTTAGAAGGAATTGAATAAATTAAAAAAAAACACATTTCATCATTTGAGATTGGTATTAAATTAATTTAAAAAAATAAGTGAAAATGTTCTGAAATAATGAAAACATTTCATTTAGCAAATTGAAAAATAACAGGAAATGCATAAATTGATCCTAAAATTATTTGGAACTGTTTTATTACATTTCAA
>NC_084552.2:33595332-33602832 GCF_033978685.3 Nerophis lumbriciformis
ATGTAACAACAAACTGTATTAAAGATGAAAACTCCTGACGGTTAGTGTCACCCTTTAGAATTAAAATGATCCAAAAACTGACATTGAGAACTGCACTTTGATTAATTTACGGATTGACTGGTGCCGGCTCGCTAGCTTAAATGCTAACATGAAAACAAGAAACATATGTCTTTCCCCGTTAAAACAACATACCCCAATCTAAACTTCTGTAAACACATTACTTTCTGAGCAACTAAGCTATTCAACTGTGCACATTGAACCTACAAGCTGTGCTCTCTTAGCACTCAATTGTGATGATCGATCTTTCCTCAGGAAAAACACGTAGGCGTTTCATGGTGCGTTCAACTGCCGCTGAACCGAGTAGGACAACCCACACCAGAAGTAATTCATAATTATATCGACTTTATTTATCACGCCCTTTTTCGTTTAAATAAATTGTAAATTGCCCCAATACAACAATAAACGTTTAACTATAAAATAGATACAACATAAGACTAAAACACTTCAGTGAAACATAAAAAACTAATGAAAAATGAAAGCAAAAACAAAACTTTTGCGTTTATATTTTTTTCAGTGTAAATGTCATTTTTAGATTTTTTTTTAATTTTGTGTTTTTACAATCGTTTTTGAATTTTTTGTTTTACCTATTCATATTTTTTTTTAACTATGTATTATTATTATTACTATTATTATTATTATTATTCATGGTCTATAAATGAACTGGCATGTACAGATAGTGATGATTTCAAAACAAGTGTTCCAAAAACATAGTTTAATGTAATTGTCCTAAAATATATACAGTACATAACTATAAAGCATATAAAATCCATTGCAATAGTCTATGTACAATATGAAATGCAAACAAACTTTACACTTGGCAATTACATCTTGCTTACATTTAGAACATTTACATATTGATTGTCGTTGCATAAGTGCATTGTTGATCCGACAAACTTTTTTTTGGGGTTGTCCTTTGGTCGTTTTTAGAACATTTCTAAAAAGCAAGCAGTCTGTAAGATGTTAGAACTTGGTTTCTGGATCTGGTACCTGTGAACAAAAAAGTTTTAAATCATTTGTTAAACGTGTTGAACATGAAAAAGTAAATTATGTTGTAAAAAATTATCAAGGCGGTTTCCGCCCTCAGTTAAAAACATAGTAAGGAAGAATTGCTTTGCTTTGTGATTGTGATCTACTTTTAAATCAGCAGCAGTCAACACTAATTTGTTAATAAAGTACAACACCCAAAACCAGTGAAGTTGGCATGTTGTGTAAATCGTAAATAAAAACAGAATACAATGTATTTTCAAATGATTTTCAACATATATTCAATTTAATAAAATGCAAATACAAGATATTTAATGTTCGAACTGAGAAACAATTTTTTTTTTTAAATAATCATTAACTTAGAATTTAATGGCAGTTACAAAAAAGTTGACACAGGGGCATTTTACCACTGCGTGACATTGCCTTTCCTTTTAACAACACTCAGTAAACGTTTGGGAACTGAGGAGAGCAATTTTTGAAGCTTTTCAGGTGGAATTCTTTCCCATTCTTGCTTGATGTACAGCTTAAGTTGTTCAACAGTCCGGGGGTCTCCATTGTGGTATTTTAGGCTTCATAATACGCCACACATTTTTAATGAGAGACAGGTCTGGACTACAGGCAGGCCGGTCTAGTACCCGCACTCTTTTACTACGAAGCCACGCTATTGTAACACGTGGCTTGGCATTGTCTTGCTGGAATAAGCAGGGGCGTCCATGATAACGTTGCTTGAATGGCAACATATGTTGCTCCAAAACCTGTATGTACCTTTCAGCATTAATGGTGCCTTCACAGATGTGTAAGTTACCCATGTCTTGGGCACTAATATACACTCATACCATCACAGATGCTGGCTTTTGAACTTTGCGCCTACAATAATCTGGCTGGTTCTTTTCCTCTATGGTCTGGAGGACACGACGTTCACAGTTTCCAAAGACAATTTGAAATGTGGACTCGTTAGACCACAGAACACTTTTTCGCTTTGCATCAGTCCATCTTAGATGAGCTCGGGCCCAGCGAAGCCTGCAGTGTTTCTGGGTGTTGTTGATAAAATGGCTTTCACTTTGCATAGTAGAGTTTTACTTGCTTTTACAGATGTAGCGACGAACTGTAGTTACTGAGTACTATAATACACCTCATGGTGCAACCTGGACACATCATCAGTGATTCTCCCGGGATCATAGGGTGTTTCGGGTCTTAATCAAAGACCCTCACCCGGGTGACCCAGCCGGGGGTGATCAGTCCCTCGACTTGTGTCCAGGTAGCGCACTGCGCCATGCGTCCCCCCTTCTCAACCAGAGCCAACGTGAAGCCTTTTCAGATGCTTCCAAGATGTTTTTTATGGCTCTTCGCCTGTGCAGTCCACAAATCCCAAGGATCCCCAGGACCTGGTGTAAGGACTTGCCTGCAGCCCACCTCAATAGGCTCGCAGCGGGCCTTCCACCCATTCCTCCGGCACTCAGCCACAAGATCTGCGTACTTTGCTCTCTTCCTTTCCTGAGCTTCCTCCATTCTGTCCTCCCAGGGGACAGTTAGCTTAAGGAGCACCACCTGCTTACTGGCTCCAGATAGCAAGACCATGTCTGGCCGGAGTGTCGTAGTTGCGATGATGTCTGGGAATCGCAACTGCCTCCCTTGGTCAACCAGGAGCTGCCAGTCCCTTGCTGTTGTTAGCAGGCCCCCCTGGATCTTGGAGGGTTGAGGTTTCTCTCCTGCTCGGACAAAGGCAATAGTGCTCTTGGTTGGGTGTTGCCGCTTACTGGTGTTGATGCCAGTGCATATGGTGTCTGCTATTGCCCGCAGGACCTTGTCGTGGCGCCACCGATACCTGCCATCTCCCAATGCCTTTGAGCAACAGCTGAGGATGTGTTCTAATGATTCTCTTTTCTGACAGAGTTGGCACACAGGTGCGTCTATCAGACCCCATGTGAACAGGTTAGCAGGGCTTGGGAGGACATCATAAACTGACTGGACCAAGAACCTAAACTGGTGTGGCTCCGCTTTCCAGAGTTCGGTCCAGGTGATCTTGCGGCCAGCTATGTGCTCCCACTTGGTCCAGCCCCCTGCTGACTGTGGTTTTCTGAAATGTTCCTGAGCCCATGTGGTGATATCCTTTACACACTGATGCCGTTTTTTGATGCAGTACCGCCTGGGGGATCGAAGGTCCGTAATATCATCGCTTACGTGCAGTGATTTCTCCCAATTCTCTGAACCTTTTGATGATATTACGGACCGTTGATGGTGAAATCCCTAAATTCCTTGCAATAGCTCGTTGAGAAATCTTAAACTGTTCGACAATTTGGTCACGCATTTGTTTACAAAGTGGTGACCCTCGCCCCATCCTTGTTTGTGAATGACTGAGCATTTCATGGAGGCTGCTTTTATACCCAATCATCGCACCCACCTGTTCTCAATGAGCCTGTTCGCCTGTGGGATGTTCCATATAAGTGTCTGATGAGCATTCCTCAACTTTCTCAGTCTTTTTTGCCACTTGTGCCAGCTTTTTTGAAACATGTTGCAGGCATCGAATTCCAAATGAGCTAATATTTGCAAAAAATAAGAAAGTTTACCAGTTCAAACGTTAAAAGTATCTTGTCTTTGCAGTTTATTCAATTGAATATAGGTTGGAAAGGATTTGCAAATCATTGTATTCTGTTTTATTTACGATTTACACAACGTGACAACTTTACTGGTTTTGAGTTTTGTAAATGTTTAACTGAAACTGTGGAATCTGTTTATGTGGACGCCAAACGAAATGGCTTACTGATGTCGACACAGGCGGTTGAACATGTTACCAAAATCAAAATTTAAAATCTAAAAAAAAATAATGCTTTTGTTATTTACGGCAATATAATCCATGTTAGTACTGTCATGCTTTTATTGTGAAGTTTACTTTAAACTGAACAGGAAGCCAGTTTCCCATCCAGACACATTTAGTACTGTTAATGATAATAATAATAAAAACAATAAATTATATTATTATCATTCTAACATTTGCTGAAATTTAAATTCACATTTTCTTTGCTAAATATTTGTTTCATTCACACTCACACGCCACAAGCCAATTACTGTACATTAGACTACAAGTCACATATTCCAGGCTTTCAAAGCCAAAATATTTTTGAGGTGGTACTATATGTCAAAAATAAAGTGTACAGTACTGTAATACATACATTTCTCTCTCTGCTCCTTAGAGTTCCACCAGTATTGTGAATTGTGACTTGTGTGACAATCTGCAGAACAAAAAAGTGAATTAAATACACTTACGCACACACACACTTACAGTATATATAGACACACATATGTACATGCATATATATACAGTATATATTTATATATACAGTATATACATACATATATATGTATGTATGTATGTATGTATATGTATGAATATATACTGTATGAATGTGTTTATATATATGTATGTATATGTATATATGTATATATATGTATGTATATATGTATATGTATATATATATATCCCGAAGACCTCAATGGTGGAGCAGGCAGTAGATGGTAGCAGTGAGAAGCACCACAATGGCTGTAAAAGCGGATGAAGGCTAAGGGAGCACACCCTGACAGAAAAGCAAACTGGTGGCGGCACGCTTTGAGGTTTTTTCCCAAAAACCTGGATTCCGGCAGCTTCCTGCAGTTGTAAGAAGATGCCGGTCGTCTAGGGTCTCCCTTGCCACTGGAACCATCTCCTTACAATCAAGACAGTGGCGTTGGGAAAAGCACACCCCTCATGCCACTCTAAAAACCATCATTGCGCAGGTATCTTTATCTGAGTCTCCGCTCTCAAAAGTCTGGCGGCGATGGAGCGTCCAGTAACGGGGGCAGGTTTGAATGAGTTGTAAGCTCTTAGCTGGAACTCTGCACGTCAGTGGCACAGGACAATGGTCGTTAGCAGCTGGGATTGAGTGGCAGCTGTTTCCGGCAGACTCCTGTGTGTCTGAAGCAGCCCCTATTTAGGGACCGCACTGCTCACCCCAATTGGGGAAAGGCCTAGAAAAGGTGGCCTAAAGATTGCCCACTCAACACAGTACCCTGACAGGAAACCGCACCTGTCGGGACATTCCATCACGCGGTCGAAAAACAAAGAATACCTTTTAGAATTGCAGCATGGAACATAAGGACACTCCTGGATGCCAGTCCGAATAGACCACAGCGCAGAACAGCACTTGTTGCCAGCAAACTAAAGCGCTACAATGTGGATGTGGCAGCACTCAGTGAGACCCGTCTCCTCGAGGAAGGCTTACTCAATGAAGTAGGAGAGGGTTATACATTCTTTTGGAAAGGATACCCCATGGGCGGACCACACCTTCACGGAGTTGGTTTTGCAATCAAGAACAGCCTTCTGCTCAAGCTCACAAAATCACCAGTAGGTGTCAGTGAAAGGCTCATGACTCTTTGTATCCCCCTTGCAAAATGCAGACATGTCACTTTGGTAAGTGCCTATGCACCATCTCTGCCATCCAATGATGAAGAGAAGGACAACTTTTACCAGGCACTCGATGACATCCTCAGTCACATCCCGAGGAGTGACATAATCATGCTGCTTGGTGATTTCAATGCAAGAGTTGGAAAGAACACGTAAAACTGGAATTGTGTGATCGGCGCCCACGGCATTGGAAAAGTCAACCCCAATGGCATGACACTCCTTAGTCTCTGTGCGGAACACGGTCTTACCATCACAAACACCATCTTCCAACAAAAGAACAAATATAAGGCATCATGGATGCATCCCAGGTCCAAACATTGGCACCTGAGCGACTATGCGATCGTGAGGAGGGCTGACCTCAAGGACTTGCTCATTACAAGAGCTATGCAAGGGACAGATTGCTGGACCGACCAACGCATGATTAATAATATATATTACTTACGTATATATATTGTGGAGTCTCACTCAGGCACCGCCTGACAGGTAGGCACCTCACAGGGGAGGAGCCAGGGCGTGGAGGCAGAGTGGAACACAGAGGACAACGGGCCCCGTCAACTACAAGGTAAACCAGCCAGGCCGGCGGAAAGGTCACCAAATTTACCATGTAAATATTCTGAAAAAATGGCATGCGGCAGAGCCGTTGCCATCTACTGCGTTTTTAACTGCACACTCTCCCCAGACCACTCCCCCGGTACCTATAGGAGAGGACCTCTCCCCGTCCCAAAAGCAGGAGGTGAAGGAACTTCTGGGACGGAACCAGGACCGCCTCTCGGAATTGCCAGGAAGGACCCAGGCGATCAAACATGACATTGAGACCAAACCCGGAAAGGTGATAAGACAAAGGCCCTACCGAATCCCAGAAGCCAGGCGGGCGGCTATAAAAGAAGAGGTAAAGAAAATGTTAGAACTTGGAGTAATAGAGGAATCTCATAGTCCATGGTCCAGCCCGATTGTTATTGTGCCAAAACCAGACGGGTCCCTGAGATTTTGTAATGACTTTCGCAAATTGAATGAGATTTCACTGTATGACGCTTATCCCATGCCCAGAGTAGATGAGCTGATAGAGCGGCTCGGACCTGCTCGTTTCATCAGCACCCTGGACCTGACCAAGGGCTACTGGCAGGTGCCATTGACGGAAAGGGCGAAACCTAAAACGGCTTTCTGCACACCCGAGGGGCTGTTCCAATATACTGTCTTACCGTTCGGGATACACGGGGCCCCGGCAACATTCCAGAGGATGATGGACCGAGTTCTACGGCCCCACCAAGAATACGCAGCCGCCTACCTAGACGATCTTGTGATTCACAGCACCAGCTGGTCTCTCCATCTCCAGCATCTCGACGCAGTCCTAGGAGCCCTGAGACGTGCCGGACTGACTGTCAACGCTAAGAAGTGCCGAGTGGGTCTGACTGAGACTGATTATCTTGGCTACACCATAGGAAGAGGCTGCGTAAAACCCCAGGCCCGCAAAGTGGAGCGCATCAGGGAATGGCCCCGACCCTTGACGAAAAAGCAAGTAAAATCATTTATTGGCCTGGTATCATATTATCAAAAGTTTATTAAACATTTCTCTACGATTGCAACACCGATGTATGAACTGACACGGAACAAATTGCCCCATCATGTCACCTGGACGGCTGAGGCCGAGACTGCCTTCAACATGTTGAAGAAAGCCCTATGTGAAGAACCGGTGTTGAAAGCCCCCGACTTCAGCCAGCCGTTCATCCTACACACTGACGCCTCAGGCACGGGAATTGGAGCTGTGCTCGCCCAGCTCGTGGATGGAGAGGAGCACCCAGTGACATTTATTAGTCGGAAGCTCCAGAGCCATGAGCGAAACTATGCCACAGTGGAAAAGGAGTGCTTGGCAGTCAAATGGGCAATACACCACCTCCGCTACTACCTATGGGGTAGGACCTTCACCTTGGTGACAGACCACGCCCCCTTGAAGTGGATGTCCACAAATAAGGATCGAAACGATCGCGTCACACGCTGGTTCCTGGAACTACAGAATTACC
>NC_084552.2:33607832-33657832 GCF_033978685.3 Nerophis lumbriciformis
TTTTCATAATATACAAATGCAATCAGTAAACTATGATAGAGGTGAAACAAACACAAGATCTTCCAAGTTATGGATTTGAACCCGGTACTAGTGACTGAGAGACAGCAGTTTTAACCATTGAGTTATCCTCGGCCTTGTTGGAAAAGGAGTCTGGCTCATTCACTAATGTAATCGTGACACATGTCGTGGTAAACCACGATTAAGGTGAAACAGAATTTGTGGCTTGTGCAGCCCTTTGAGACATTTGTGATTAAGGGCTATATGAGTAAACTTTGATTGATTGACTTTTGAACTTAAGTCACATATCAAACACATTGGGATATAAACCCAGTTCCCCCATATTGGGAGCCCACAGTGAACTATGATAGAGGTAAAATACAGTAGCTCTTAAGAAGAGCTTTGTCTCAGTTAGCTACGATATAGGTGAAACAAAACTTTGGAGCTCTGTAAGTTACCATTGCTACCAGACCAGGATTCAAACTCAGTACCCCTTGTTGGTGGCCAAGTGTGAAGCACTGATCTATCCTTGGTCGTCTTGAGGGAAGATTCCGGGCCCCAATGACAAATGTAACCAAGGACCTGTCTTGATAAACTACGATGAAGGTGAAACAAAACTTGTGAGATTTTTAAGTTACCCAACGATCTGACTGGAAATGTAACCCATTACCCCTTTATGGAAGCCAATTATTTTAACCGCTCAGCAATCTTAGGTCTTGGTGTCATTATTTAGCTCACATTTAAGACATCTTTTTTAGAACAGATACATTTTGACAATTTTCCAACTGTCTTTATTCAACACACCAAGCACCCTCACATGTTTGGAGCCAACATTTGAACAATCAGCAACTTAATCGGCATTATTTGTCATTTTTCATCTTTCATGTTTCCTTCTTCCGCAGTATGAAATATGTAGGCGTGAACGGCATATATGTGGGCGTGGCTTTCCAGCTGAGAGACCTCGGATTGGTGGTAAATTGCCATTCTATTAATATGTTCTATAAGCGACATGTGAACTCGTAGGAGATGCCTTGTTAAGCGGAAAGTATTCATCTGGGTTTAATCACGTCTCGCTGAAATGTGTTGTCTGTCTTTTGTCTCTAATGATTTGTCACGTCATAACTTGCCACCTCAGTAGATTGCATGTGCACCTCTGGCACAGTCTCTGGAGAAAATGCGACCTGTGTGTTATTCTACGACAAACGCAAGGTGTGCAGGAACTTTCCGGCCAGGCGCTGGTTAGTTCCAGCTGAACCGACTCTTCACCCGGGGTGACATCTGTGTCTCTCATGGTGGGGCCCATATTGCACTATCCTAGCCAGGATAGCCCAGTGGTTAAGACTGTTGACTTGGAATGAAGGGTGCTCGGTTCGATTCCCACTGTGGTTGGCAGTAATTTGTTCCACCTTCATAATACTTTACTAAGCCAGGAATCCTCGATTACATTTGTGAATGGAACACTATTTGACAAGAGCCAGTATAGCCCAGTGGTTAAAACTGTTGACTTGGAATGAAGGATGCTCTGTTCGATTCCCACCGTGGTTGGCAGTATTTTTTTTCCACCTCCATCTACATTACTTAGCCGGGAAGCCTCGATTACATATGTTAATGGAACAAAATCAGTTCTTGACAGCCCAGTGGTTAAGGCTGTTGACTTGGAATGTAGGGTGCTCGGTTCGAATCCCGGTCGGTTTGGTATAAAACTTGCAAAACTCTGGCTGGAGGCATCAAAGGTGACATATATTGTGTCACCTCTCCTATGTAATGTTAATGTAAATAATTTAGTTAACTTTTTTTTAATCCAATAACAATTAACCTATCTTATTGTAGTCGTACCCAGGAGAGCTCATTGGTCAATGCTCTTTGTTATTAACTTTTTACTCCTATTCCCACTCACCTCAGGAATTACACTCACATGCACACACACACTCTCTCATAGGTAACTCCTGAGGTGTTATCATTGACTATTTGACAATTTATTTTGGATTATTATTATCTTTAGCATTTACTTAATTTTTCAACTATATGATAATCAAGCAACTAGCAGATAAAATTACTCTGTGTAGGGAAGATGAAACACCCCAAAATGTATGTCGACTTGACGCCATACAACCAAATGACTGATTACCTATACAGGGTTTGAACCCAGTACCTCTGTATTGGGAGCCCACAGTGTTGACCATTGAGCTATCCTGGGTCCCATCAAGGCTTGATTTTCGCTCATTTACAAATGTAATCAGTGAACTATGACAAAGGTGAAAGAAAAACTAGTTGTTCTATGTGGTAGATTTGAACTCGGTAGCTCTGACTGAGAGGCAGCAGTCTTAACCATTGAGCTATCCTGGGTCTTATTGCAACAAGATGTTTCATAATATACAAATGCAATCAGTGAACTATGATAAGAGGTGAAACAAAAACAAGCTCTTCCATGGACTTGAACCCAGTAGTATGAATGAGAGACAGCAGTCTTAACCATTGAGCTATCCTGGGGTCCATCAAGGTTTGATTTTTGCTCATATACAAATGTAATCAGTGAACTATGACAAAGGTGCAATAAAAAATAAGTTCTTCCAAGCTAAGGATTGGAATCCAGTAGTATTGAGCGAGCAGCAGCTGTCTTAACCATTGAGCTCTCCTGGGTATTTTGAAACAAGATTTTTCATAATATACAAATGCAATCAGTAAACTATGATAGAGGTGAAAGAAAAACAAGATCAACCCAGTAGTACTGACTGATAGGCAGCAGTGTTAACCATTGAGTTATCCTGGGTCCCTTTGATTCATGATTTTTGCTCATATACAAATGCAATCATTAAACTATGATAGAGATGAAAGAAAAAACTAGATCTTGCAAGTCATGGATTTGAACCCAGTACCACTGACTGAGCAGTTGCAGTCTTAACCATTGAGCTATCCTGGCTATTGCTGGGATCTGAGTTTCGCTCACATACAAATGCAATCAGTGAACTATGATAGAGGTAAAACACAGTAGCTCTTAATAATAATATGGGCTACTTGCATTGCAAGCGCCTATTCACTGCTGCTTAGCAGAATGTGAATGGGCGCTTGCATTGCAGCAGGCCCATAATTAATAGACAGTTTGTATGTTGTGTTATACTATATTATGAAATTTACATTGGATGGTGTATATAATTTTTTTTACAGAAATTCATATCACTGTAATGCTCTAATTAAAGCCTCACGGTGAGTCCCCCAAAATTGCTGGATGCACATAGTCCACAAAATCAAATCATTTAAATTATTCTGCCTTATAAAAAAAGTTCAATTCAGGGGTTGACACTTACGATCACAAGCTACGATGTAGACATCCACTTCGACCCGGACCAGTTCTTTTAGTGCCTGCGATAAACGTTACAATGAAATGATCAATGACAGATTAAAGACGTCTTGAACCAGTCTCAGTCCTTTTAACTCACTGCTTTAAGTATTTTCAACCAGTCTTAGTTCCTTCAACTCACTACTGTAAGTCTTGAACCAGTCTTGATCATTTTAACCCTCTGCTTTGAGTTTTGAACTTGTCTCATTTCTGTTAACTCACTGCTTAAAGTCTTGAAACAGTCTCAGTCCTCTTAACTTACTGATTTGGAATATTCAACCAGTCTCAGTGCTTTCAACTCACAGCTTTAAGTCCCTTCATAGCGGAGACATCCAGGAAGGAGACAGCAGCAAAGTCCAAGACCAGACTGTGAAGATCCACTCTGGGAACCGTGATGTTGGCGGGAAGCGCAGCGTTCCAGTCGATTCGTGCAGGCAAGTCCTTAAAATCCGTGGGCAGGTCCAAGTCTTCCACGTTGTTTTCAGCCTCTGAATCCTCTTTGATGGGTCCACATGAGGCGTTTAGGAACCCATTCTAGAATAGGAAATATTTGGTATCAGAAATATTGTTCTAACGTATTCTCCGTACTATAAGCTGCTACTTTTTTCCATCGCTTTGAACCCTGCAGCTTATAGAAAAAGTGCGGAAAATTAATGTTTTTTCTTTGATAACGGCCATAATATTTTGTATTCAACAACTATTTTACATATTAAATCAATAGAGACACTGAGAATGTGTGTTGTTGTTTATGTCATGACGCCATCTTTTGGATGAGTTTTCTTATGCACGTGCTGCTGGTTGAAAATGTACCTCATGTTTTGTGCCTTGAACTGGAAGTACAACAGTTCCATAGCATTTCTGCTCAAAAGGATTCTTCATTCATCAGTCCTAGAATCGTACGTAAGTTTTACAATATATCCAAAAGTGTTTATACTTACTAAACCGTAATGCTAGCAAGTGTCTGTCTTAGCGTTATCAACTTACAGTGGCATTCTTTTTGTATTGTTTTAATTTAAAAAATTCACCAAAACGTCACCACAGAGTTATTGAATCTGTTTAGCTGATTGGAGAGCGAGCTTCCGCAGCTAATGGGCCCATGACGATGACTTCTGTTTTGTTTGATCAGCCGTTTTACTGCCGTGTGACAGGCACCATTTGGAAACAATTCAAGTATGTAAATAAACATTTACAAATATCTCCTTTCACAACGTGTATTTCTGCGACTTATTCCGGTGCAGTTAGTATATATGTAAACATTTTTTTTTCCTTCTAAAATTTGGTGTGTGCGCCTTAAATACCAGTGCGCTTTAGAGCGAAAAATACGGTACTTAAACATCCCTACAAAATATAAGTAATATTAGCTCTATTTTTTTCAATTGAGCTTCTTGCGTGTCACAGCTTATTCAGGAAATTGTAAAGCTATTAATGGACAAGAAAACAAAGAAAAAGAAAAAACAACCCTCTTTGATCACTCATAAATAAATCTTTACAGTGTTCATGAGATTGATGTGAGCGTAAAATTATTATTTATTTTTTTAAGTGTTAAAATGTCAATATATTACATTTTGAGGGAGGAATAGGGCCACATTGAACGATTGAAATTGTGAATGTTTAAACAAGATATCCATCCATCGATTTTCTCCCGCTTGTCCCTCTCGGGGTTGCAGGGTGTGCGAGAGCCTATCCCAGCTGCATTTGGGCGGAAGGCGGGGCACACCCTGGACAAGTTGCCACCTCATATCACACTAAAAATAACAATTATCTAAAGATATTTAACAGTTTAGCATATTTTCACTTACAATGAGGTGCTTTAATGTTTTTGTTGTAATGAAAATAAATAATTAAAGAAGTGTAAATATTATTGTGGCCCTTATATCTTTTCATTAGTATGTATGTGGGATAAAGTTTTGCATCTTAAGGGTTAATAAACACATGTGCGAAAACGTGCACAGTGATTATGACTGCACAGTGTTCCAATATCTAATCTTGCCTGCAGTAAACTTTATGATGTTTTAGCTGTGGTATCGATCCAAGAACGTGACTCAATGTGTATTTGACAACTTAGTAAAGACTATGCAAGGTGGAGTTCAGAACAAAAACAATAAGCCTTTTCTCCACAGAAGACACTTTGCATCAAGAGTGAGGCCCACATTTTTTACTGAAATATTATCAAAATAATAGAACATTACACCAAGGAAATGGTCCAAATCCCTACAATAACAACTATTGATCACACCCTGAAAAAGGTGATTCAGTTTCAGAAATGATAAGTTTTGATAATTATAATAAGAAGGAATGATGGATTTCTAAAGATCCAAATAATGATTGTATCAACACATTTAATTTTCAAGAATATATATATATATATTTTTAATATTATATTTATACATACTACCGTGTATATATTAACTCAACAAATTAACATAGATCGGCTTCGGAACAAAAGTGATAATGTTTATTTAATGAACTTTTGGTAAAAGGCATTTGTGTCAGTATCGGCATTGGCGATACTGACACAGTATTTACTTGGTATCGGAGCAAAAAAAACACTGGTGGTCGACTTAGCCAAGATGGCTGTTATACAACAAGCAGCGCACAAACTGAGTACAAAAGAGGCTTCCTGCAAAAAGCAGATACGAGCAAAAAAACAAACTATGCAATGAAATAGATCCCTATACTTTATCAAGAAAAGATTTGTCGTGTGTAATCAAAGACTTTATGTCGGTCACCTACTCAGACATATCGCACTATTGTGCTCCAGACATCATTCCACACGACAAAACAGATGGAAACTTGGAAAAGCATGGAGGTCTACAACTTCTTAGTGTGGCTGGGTCAAAGACATTGGTATCAAGACTCTCCCGGATAAATTCCATTTTATGATTTAACTTTGTATCTAAATAAGCCATGTCTGTTTTTGCTGTTGCACGCGCCGTTTATAAGTAACGTGTTTTTTCCCCCGTCTTTATCAAAATATATCTATAGATGTCAACATTGTGTATGTGCTAAAAGCTTCTTTTATGATTGCTGCCTTTGGTAACAGCTTAACTAACTCTTTGAGGTTTTGCTCACATTTGCCTTTTTTTGTAATGAAACTCGCAGACTTGGTGCTTTTCGAAACACTCGTAGCAAACGTGTTTAAGAAATACAAATAATATCAAGATAATACCCATACATCCATCCATTTTCTACCGCTTGTCCCGTTTGGAGACGCAGGGGGTGCTGGAGCCTATCTCAGCTGCATTCGGGTGGAAGGCGGGTACACCCTGGACAAGTCGCCACCTCATCGCAGGGCCAACACAGATAGACAGACAACATTCACACGCACATTCACGATAATACTTAAATGGGAAATAATAAACGTTATAAGTATATCAAACAAACCTTTAACAAAGTGATCACTGTAAACTTGCGCATTCTTCGACTGTGCTCCCTTGGACTAGATGTGAGCTGCTTTTCTTGTCGTTGTTTGGTAATATCTTGAAATATTACGCCATTCTTGATAACCTCTCATGGGACTCTGAAGAAACATTTATCCTTTTTCGCTTGGGGCAATTTTTCTTTGAGAAAGGCTTTTAAATGGTGCAGAGGACCCATTGAGAACAGAGCTAGCTTGACCTCCACGCATATTTAATGGTCGGGACGTGAGCCGGACGTGACGCAGTAAAATCCAAGTAACAGCAAAATTTGTAGTATTGTCCACCCGTAGATCTAATAAACGCTAATTCAAAATACATTGAACACTGGAAAGATCAAAGGTGTTGCCTTTCCCCTCTTTCTGAAATATACTTTATCATAGAATATAATGACAAATACATACAAATACAAAATAATTTAAATCCTTCAAAAATACAAATACTGTATGTATATATATATTTACATATTTGTATTACTCAAAAAAATTTAATTTAAATGGACTTTTTAGTCTTGCCTGTTTTTTGTTTTTTTACTTTTTAAAATATTTTTGATATTAATGTGTCATTTTGGGTGCAGTACACCAAGAATTGAAAGAAGCTGTGCCTGTGTAAAATATAATAACTGATAAGTTTATGGCAACAATTTAGAACATATACTTACTGATGTCCACTGGAGATAACCTTTCTTTACATGTTTCCGGATCATTCGCAGCGCTTTATTACGCTTCCTCAGCACCCTCAGTGGATTGAAACCAACCTGGGGAACAACAAAAACAAAGTTGTTATGCACAATTAATGACATGTTATGCAAATGAGGTGTGATGTCATGATTTGCATCATGCCACTGATTGAGTAACACAGCGTTAGCAACATCCAAAAACGATCTTTTCACAAAGTTCCGTCCCGATCTTTAAAGACACGTTTGTATCATTCATAGCAGTGTATTGATACTGCGTGTTTAAAGAGGTACAATGATCACGTTATTGCCTGAATAATCAATAATATGACAGACTTACAGCTTCCACCAGCTTGCTCCTGAAGAACTCAATGTTGGCAAAGAAGATCGGTGATGGGATCCGGAAGATTTTTACTCCTTCTGGCTCAAATATCTGAAGACAAAAAAACCCAAACAAACGACTAAATAAAAGTTGCAAGGGTATGAATGTCTTCTTCATTTTGGGCCTTGGATGATTTATTAACATGTTCTTGCAGGATGGAAATACGATTTTTTGGCTGCACAAGTTGGAATTTATTTAGGTTTTTCTCGCAGGTGAAATAAAATAAAAAAATTACAATTGAACATCCTGTAATAGACAGAAAGCTATTTGCCATCAATATGTCATGCAGTGAGAATGATGGTGCATCGATTTTAGTGCATTTTAAGGCAGTGGTCTTAAACCTTTGAAGAACAGCCTCTTGGATGTGCAGGTTAAGTTGTGTCTGTTACAAAAGCTTTTTTTTTTTACACTAAATTTATGTAATGACATTTTTTACGTTTAAATTTTGTGAAATAAATTTTTTCTAAATCTTAGACTTAGACTTCCTTTTTATTGTCATTCAAATTTAAACTTTACAGTACAGATAAGAACGAAATTTCATTGCATTAGCTCATGGTAGTGCAGGATAAAAAAGCAATAAGGTGCATATATAAATACATAAATAGGTTACTGTACAGATAAATATATTGCACTTTTTCAAATAGATCCACGTTTATGGATGTATGTTATATTGTCTTTTTTTATTCCAGCGAGTTAATCCATTTTGGGGGGAGTTGAGAGGATAATTATGATGCGTTCAAGAGTCTTACGGTCTGAGGGAAGAAGCTGTTACAGAACCTGGAGGTTCTGCTTCGGAGGCTGCGGAACCTCTTTCTAGAGTCCAGCAGTGAAAACAGTCCTTGGTGGGGGTGGGAGGAGTCCTTGCAGATTTTCTGAGCCCTGGTCAGGCAGCGGCTTTTTGCGATCTCCTGGATAGGAAGAAGAGGAGTCCTGATGATCTTTTCCGCCGTCCTCACCACTCTCTGGAGAGACTTCCAGTCTGAGACATTGCAGGCTCCAGTCCAGACAGAGATGCTGTTGGTCAGTATTGGCTCTCTATAGTGCCTCTGTAGAATGTGGTGAGAATGGGGGGAGGGAGCTGCGTTCTTTTCATCCGACGCAAAAAGTGCATGCGCTGCTGAGCTCTTTTTACAAGAGCTCCGGTGTGTAGGGACGAGGTTATATTGTCAGTTATCTGCACCCCCAGGAACTTGGTGCTGCTTACCATCTCCACCGCTCTGCCATTGATGAAGAGTGGAGCGTGGCTGGACTGGTGCTTCCTGATGTCAACAATGATTTCCTTGGTCTTGTCGACATTCAGGACCAGGTTGTTGGTTCTGCACCAGTCAACCAGATGTTTCACCTCTTCCCTGTAGTCCATGTTGTTGTTGTCACGGATGAGGCCCACTACTGTCGTGTTGTCCGCATACTTCACAATGTGGTTAGTAGTGGACCTGGCGCAGCAGTCATGGGTCATCAACGTGAACAGCAGCGGACTCAGGATGCAGCCCTGGGGGGAGCCGGTGCTCAGGGAGATAGCATTGGAGGTGTTGTTGCCCACTCTCACAGACTGGGGTCTGTCTGTGAGGAAGTCAAGCAGCCAGTTGCAAAGGGGGGTACTGAATCCAAGGAGGGCCAGTTTGCTCACCAAGTGCTGCGGGATGGTGGTGTTGAATGCTGAGCTGAAGTCCAGGAACAACATCTGTACGTGTGTGTCCTTTCCTTCCAGACAGTCTAAGCTCAGGTGGAGCGCAGAGGTGATGGCGTCCTCTGTGGAGCGGTTAGGGGTCGAATGTGGGGGGAAGACTGGAGACAATATATTCCTTTACCAGCCTCTCGAAGCACTTCATTATGATGGGGGTGAGTGCAACGGGGCGGTAATCATTGAGGGAGGAGATTGTGGGTTTTTTAGGCACTGGAATGATTGTGGCCGTCTAAAAACATGCTGGTACCACAGCCTGGGTTAGTGAGATGTTGAAGATGTCTGTGAGAACCCCAGCCGGCTGGTCTGCACATCCCTTAAGCACCTTGCCCGGAATGTCATCAGGTCCCGGTGCTTTTTGGGGGTTCACTCTCCTCAAGGCTTTCCGGACATCCGCTATGTCCAGGTTGAGCGGCTGCTCATCAGGATGAGGGATGGATTTTGTCACCGGAGTGGTGTTAAGTGCCTCAAACCTTGCAAAGTAGTTGTTAAGATCATTGAGGAAGCCGATACTGTTGTCACAGGGACGGGGGGCAGCTTTATAGTCCGTGATGACCTGTATGCCCTGCCACATTCGTCTAGTGTTTGTGGGGTTGTCGAAGAAGTCCTGCACTTTCTGACTGTGAGCACGCTTTGCAACCTTAATGGCACGGTTCAGGTTAGCTCTGGCTGATTTTAATGCTACCATGTCGCCAGACTTAAAAGCCTTGTTCCGAGCCTTCAGCATTGCACGTACCTCACTATTCATCCAGGGTTTCTCGTTGGCCCGTGTGGGGATGTTCTTGATCACACTGACATCCTCCATGCACTTCTGAATGTATGCGGACACAGACTCTGCATACTCCTCCACACATGTGTGATGGTTTTCGGTGGCAACTAAATCAAATTATGCTGACAGTTTCATTGAAACACATTCAGTGTTTTGAAATTTAGTGTATAAAAAAATCAGTGTTAAAAAATTAGCTGCTTCAAAATGCAAGACTCACTTTTGGTAAAATAAGGCTAAAGCGATCGAGCCTGTCTCAGAACCAGCCAATGAGGTGTCAAGTTTGAAGTCACGTGACATGGGTCTTACAAAACAGCATAAAAAAGCAGTTAACTGGGCTACCTGGGCATATTACAACATAATTAACACTTCAATGTGGCCCGCTGGATATTTTCAAACTATAGAAATGATTCCAATGGTTAAACTGCTGGTCTGCCGGGGTCCACGTTTTGTTGACCATTTTGTTCATTCATACTTTTAATTGGATAATAACATCAATAAAATGCAATGGAAAAAATGTGTGATTTTATATGATACAAAAAAAAAACACATTAGGGTGGGATGTCCTCTCTTCAACAATGATGACGTGGAATGGAGTGGTAGCTATATATATGGTGTTCGATAGATGCACACAACTTGGGGGGTAACTGCGGGACGGCGTGTGGGACTGGGGGATGGGAGGCGCTGCATGCAGCATCAAGTGTACATTCGTGTTAAACATGCTGTGTTTTTGGGCTACATTTGGCACGGTCACTGTTTAGGTGTTTTTACATCCCTGCAGCACGGTGGAAGAGGGGTTAGTGCATCTGCCTAACAATACGAAGGTCCTGAGTAGTCGTGAGTTCAATCCCGGCCTCGGGATCTTTCTGTGTGGAGTTTGCATGTTCTCCCCGTGACTGCGTGGGTTTCCTCCGGGTACTCCGGCTTCCTCCCACCTCCAAAGACATGCACCTGGGGATAGGTTGATTGGAAACACTAAAAATTGGCCCTAGTGTGTGAATGTGAGTGTGAATGTTGTTTGTCTATCTGTGTTGGCCCTGCGATGAGGTGGCGACTTGTCCAGGGTGTACCCCGCCTTCCGCCCGATTGTAGCTGAGATAGGCTCCAGCGCCCCCCGCGGCCCCGAAGGGAATAAGCGGTAGAAAATGGATGGATGGATGGGTTAAACTCTGCACTTTTGAGTGACATACGAGTTACTACGTGTCATGCTATGCAGTTAAACTGACTGTGATACACAATGTGACCAGCAGATGGTGCTGTATAATGATGTTCAGGTAAACATAACGAAAAAGACAAAGGCTATATATACTGTATATACAGTATGTTTGGATGCATGAATGGAGGGAGGAATACATGTTTGAGCGTAAGCTCGTTGTGCACAAGACAAAGTGTGGTCATTAATAGATTAACAAAATACTACGGTGACCATAGGAATCGCAGCTTCATGCAGAAGAACGAAGGGTCAGAGTGGGCGGGGCAGCGACAAGCCATTTCAATGTAGTATATTTTTTTTATCCCTTTGCCTTTATTTTTGCCGTGTTTCTTGGATATTTGTTGCTCTCAATATTCAGTGTTTTATTGCTCATAGTTATAATTGTAAATCCCACATTCTATATTTTTATGGACATCCTGACATATAATTCAGTAAAAGAAACTAAGATCCATTCCGCTTTTGAGATTGTCTTTTTAGTTTTTTTTTGAAGAAAAGACAGTCAGAATGTACATTAGAATACATAATGTGGGATTTACAATACTAACTATGAACAATAAAACACTAAATATTGAGAATATATGATCGTTGTTCCTCTATTGCAGACAACCTCCTTGATCGACATCTTTTAT
Source organism: Nerophis lumbriciformis (assembly GCF_033978685.3). Taxonomy (NCBI): domain Eukaryota; kingdom Metazoa; phylum Chordata; class Actinopteri; order Syngnathiformes; family Syngnathidae; genus Nerophis; species Nerophis lumbriciformis. Next base: position 33,619,930 of record NC_084552.2, read on the forward strand.
AATCGAGCAAGAGCAACAGAGATGCACAAACGCTCAGGGCAAAAAACATCCACATATTCGATATAATATCACTGTTCTGCAGAATTTTTCTGTAGAACTCTGCCTCGGTCTGACACTCGCTATCAGGCTTTTTGCTCTAAAAATAAGCCCCGCCCACTCTTCCCCCTCTGTTCGTGCCCAGTCTGCATGAAGCAGAGCATTGTATGTCACTCAAAAGTTCAGATTTTAACCATTGGAATAATTTCTATAGTTTGAAAACATCCAATGGGCCACATTGAAGTGTTAATAAAGTTGTAGTGTGCCCAGTTAACTGCTTTTTTATGCTGTTTTGCAAGACCCATGTCACGTGACGTCAATCTTGACACCTCATTGGCTGGTTCTTCTGAGACAGGATCGATTGCTTCAGTCTTAAATTATCGGAAGCGAGTCTTGCTTTTTGAAGTAGCACATTTTTCGACACTGAATTTTTATACATAAAATTTTTCTAAACAGATTTTTTTACACAGAATTTTTATACACTGAATTTTTTTCATACTGTAATTTTATACACTGAATTTTAAAAACACAGATTTTTTAAAATGGAATTGTCAGCATAATTTGATTTAAAAAAAACAGTTCACAAAATTCCAACGCAAAAAATTCAGTTACATAAATTCAGTGTAAAAAAAAAGCTTTTGTAATAAAGACAAATTAACCTCCTTACTTGGACTTGTAACTTGTCACAATATTGATGTGGATCGATACATCGATACCAAGGGCAGTATCCGTATTGGCTCGGTAGTAGCGTGATGAAAGCAATTTTTAAAAACTTAAAATCTGTTTATTTTAACGAATATCTGCAAATATCTGTGTATGTGTGTGCGTGTGTGTGTGTGTGTTTGTGCTGATCATATTGTTGATATCGTTGTATTTATATTAGTGCTGTCAAATAATTGAATCAGATTAATCATAAATTTGTATTTTGATTCATTGTGACTAATCGCCGTACATAATTTGCATGAAATATGTCAATTAACTTTACAAAAACATAGACATGCCATCCTATTGTCAGAATGTCATCCAGGAACACTTTCTGTCATGACCTGACATTACAGGTCAGACTTGGGAGATTTTTTTCTCTGTGTTTTGTGATTGTTTCCGTGTCAGCGCTCCTTCCTCCATGTTTTATTCCGATTCCTGTAAACGTTCCTTGCCACGTCTCAGCCTGTCTGTGATTAGGAGACTCACCTGTGGACAATCACTGATTAGAGGAGTATATTTGCCAGCAAAGCTTCTCAGACAGCGCTGGTGCATTATTGAGTGCACGCCTAAGTAGTTCTTCTCCTGCTTATTGCTATCTTTTGCGTTTCCACCCGTGGTTGACTGCCCGTCCCATGCCGGTGCTTTTTGTTTTTGATTCAATGCTTGGTACCTAATAAAGGGACTTTTTGCCTGCACACTGCCTGCCTTCTTTGTATTGTGGGGTCACACCAGCAACCACAACCATTATGTTGTTGAAATTGTCGTATTTCGTTGTATTTATGCATTGTTAAATTGGTCAAAAATACTTTTTTTGATGAAAACATTTTTGTTTAAAATGTTTGTCCGGTTTTTTATTCTGATTATAATCATGCCTTTAATGATATAATAGTATATGTATCAAAAGTCGGTGGATGCTGTATCAGATTGATATGAATATATGTAGTACCTAACAATCTGGATGCAAATACTTACTTCTTATCCATCATAACCTTCCATCATAACCTGTCATTAATAATCATCATGATTGATGGCAAATTGGCCTACTTACGTCAACATAGTCCTTACGGTCCTTGTAGATATCAGTTCCCTTTATGTTGGCCAAGACGCTGCAGCGAGGGCTGAAATGAAGGAAATATAAAACCAGAGTGTGATCGTGTTCTTCTAACATATGCAGTGGAACCCGTTTAAGTTGACGCCGCCACTTTAAAGATGCTAAAATGAGTTAAATGTACATTAATAAATGCTGAGCTATTTGAAAAAGACTTTGTCGTCCAAGCTTTTGTGTTATCGGTGACAGAGCAAATAGTTGTTGTTAATATACCTCGTTAATAATGACGTCATTTTATTTTCAGAACATGCCAAAAACGGCTGCATTTTGGACACAGCGGGTCTTTAGACTCTAGACTCTAAAGACTACTCTTCTTCAGAAGACACACAGTTTGACGGTAACAGTTCCCTTGGATTGTCTCTGTTAAGGAGACAGCAGGTGTGTAAAGTTATGGGTGACCCAATCCAATAAAAAGTGTTGCCTGAAGGGACAACAAAACTGTACACATTAACTTGGTCCTGGTTTGTACAACACAATATCTTACCTTGTATTTAGTTTTTTATTTCACTGTGCAATATTTTGTTATATTGATTGATTGTATGGTATATTACAAGTGTGTTATATTTTTCTAAATCCCAGCTAGGGACAAGAGTTGGAAAGTAGCATTAGCTATAAACTCTCTGCACAGCATTCATGCATTGCATTCATTGTTTTGGAACTATGTTGAACTGTATCGTCCCTAATCAAATTCTATTTTATTTTATTCTATATTGACATCGGATATAGGCTTGATACAAGCAAAAAAACAAGTATCAGATGATCGGCTTGCGACTCGAATTTAATCTAAGTGCTCCGATACACGCAGTACTGTAGTATGTTTACTTGTGCAAAGCTGGACAGCCAGTTAACATCTAAATGTCCTCTAATAAGCACACAAGGTTGGTCTTCTATTTTAGTCAAGTCATTTACAAAATGTAAACATGGTGCGCTATATGCTACCAGCAGCTGCACAACAGCACACAATGATAATAAGTGTCCTTCATTGAAATATTGCAGTCTAAAACAGCACATTTGTCAATATAAACGAGTCTCAAATAATTATAGTTGCATATTACTTACATTTTCAAAGTCTCCAGGGCAGAAGCGAATTATGTGTTCGCATTATTCAACTTACTGAGTCATTATTATGACCACAAAAGAATGTACTTTTATGCCATAAGGTGAGTGTTTTTCATACCTACCAAAACCATTGTTCTCTGTTTGATCAATTTCACGTGATCAAACATTTTCTAACATTCCACACTATTAAAGAATACAATTTTGTACTATGATTCCCGATGATATCGTATCGCATTAATATCCGTATAGGCCAGGGGTAGGGAACCTATGGTCCTCGAGCCAGATGTGGCTCTTTTGATGACTGCATCTGGCTCTCAGACAAATCTTAGCTGACACTGCTTAACATGATAAGTACCGTATTTTTCGGACTATAAGTCGCAGTTTTTTTCATAGTTTGGCTGGGCTCCAGTGCGATTTATATATGTTTTTTTCCTTCTTTATTATGCATTTTCGGCAGGTGCGACTTATACTCCGGTGCGACTTATACTCCGAAAAATACGGTAATGAATAATTCAGCTGGTAATCACAGAGTTAAAAATAACACTATAAAACATTCTCATGCATTTTAATCCATCCATCCGTTTTCTACCCCACCTGTTCAAGAAGTCGCAATAATGGTAAGAAGTATTTTATTTATTATTGGTTAGCTTCAGAATAACAATGTTATTAAAAAGAATAAGACACTTATTATACTCTAAAAATGTTGGTCTTACTTAAAAATGCACGCATTTAGTGTTAAAAAATATTATATGGCTCTCACGGAAATACATAAAAAAATAATTCACGGCTCTCTCAGCCAAAAAGGTTCCCGCCACCTGGTATAGGCCAACACTCAAGGCTCCAATATCGGTGTTGTGTCGGAAGTGAAAAAGTTGGGTCGGGACACCCCTAACCAAAAAGGAGGCTGTGTATTTAAAGTCTGCCGCTAAGTACCAAAAAGGTCCGAACGCCGCACGTGTAGATAAACACAAAGCGTGGTTTTTACGTGCAAGGATTTTTGGCACTGTTTTGACGCCACATTTGTTCGTGTTGCTCATCGATAATGACAAAATGATCAATCCTGCAACACAAGCAGGACGTGCAGAGTTGGCCCAGTTTGTCGACATAAACGGTTCCATTGTACACTGTCACGTGATAGGTACTGACAACTGAGCCCTGAGGACCACACTGAGAAGCTCCACACCGAGACCTGCTGCAAGCCCGAGGTCCAACCCCAGTAAGACGGCTGCGATGCAGGTGCCCAACCACACCACCTGTACGTGGAAAAGAGACCGACATGGTAGCTTTACTGTGTCCACCATGCAGCCTTTCTTTCCATCTACCTACACAATCTGGCTTGTCCCGCCTCCACAGGTAGGGCACCTCACGGAATTGCATCAGCATGCCTTTCAGGTTGACGATGACCACAGCACCCAACACGGACTGTGAAGAACACGTGTCAAAAGTCATTTTGGCAAACAAAATCATTGGACCAGGAGACTGCTCACCTTTGGCAGGGGGTCCAGTAGAAATCCCAGGGCCAAGGTTACGATCATCACGATGACAGCTGATAGCAAACCGGCTATCTGAGGAGAACAAAAGGAGGCTTCGCTACAATATTAATTTCAGACAGCACTCATTTGTTAACACGTTTGTCTGTCAGGAGGTTAGGGCGAAAGTTTATTTTTGTTCCATTCAGATTTTCTATTTTTGTTGAATGAATACAGGCTACGTTGGCCAGAAATTAATTAGAAAAACATTAAAACATTACACATTTCTCCATCACGTTTATCTCATCTCAAATTTCATATTGGACTCCTATTGTAGAAACACGTCAATAATGAATAAAGCAAAACATGCTCTAGACAAAAAATCACTTCATATTCTCTACTGCTCACTAGTGTTACCATATCTGAGTTATTGTGCAGAAATATGGGGAAATAATTACAAAAGTACACTTCATTCATTAACAGTGTTACAAAAAAGATCAGTTAGAATAATACATAATGTTGGATATAGAGAACACACAAATCCTTTATTTATTGAATCAAAGATTCTGAAATTCTACGACATAGTGAATTTGCAAACAGCTAAAATTATACACAAAGCAAACTATAACCTGCTACCCAAGAATATACAACAATTCTTCTCAAAAAAAGAGGAGAAATATAATCTTAGGGAGAAATGTAATTTAAAACATTTGTATGCACGTACAACACTTAAGACCTTCAGTATATCAGTATGTGGAATTAAATTATGGAATGGATTAAGCAAAGCAATCAAACAATGTACTAATATGATCCACTTCAAGAAACTCTTCAAACTTAAAGTGTTTACAAAGTACAAAGAAGAAGAACCATGATAAACATTCTGAATTTATTTAACTCATCCATTCTTTCATTCTTTCACTCACAAAATAATCTTACTTATCTCAACATATGAAATGTAACTTACTTCACCAATTATTATTTATTTACTTATTTTATTGTGATTACTTATGGAGTATATTGTGAATAAACTGAGAACAGGAAGTGAACAAAAGTTTTAGCAACTGTTATGTAAAAGAAAAGGGGTAGGATTAAATAAGCTCTGCTTCTTCCTACTCCTTTTCGAACATGTTGAAAAGAGAAACTGGAGATTGTGATGTATCATGTTGTATACTTGCATGTTCGAAATAAACTCAAACTCAAACTCATTGTGGATTCTCACTTCGTTTTTGATTCTGTGTTTGTTTACCTGTAAATTTGTGAATATTTTGTGATTTTTGTTCTGTTTTGTTGGGGAAAACCTGCTCATTCATGCTTTTTCTCTCCAAAAACACTTTTTGTTTTGTTTTGTTGGAAAACCCATGTCATTCTACTAATTTATAAATGTTTACTAATAAAGCATAAAACAGAACTAAAGCACTAGTTTTCGACCGTTTACTTTGTTACAATCTTGGAGCCAAGCTATTTCGCCATAAATAGACTGCTTACCCAAATAAACTGAAAAAAAAACATTGTTTATGTTGTTCAGTCAGTACAGATTGGTGTCTTATCACAGTGTTGTACATTAGAAACTCAAACGCGTTTCGTGTTGACATAGAACTAGGGATGTCCGATAATGGCTTTTTGCCGATATCCAATATTCCGATATTGTCCAACTCTTTAATGACCAATACCGATATCAACCGATACCGATATCAACCGATATATACAGTCGTGGAATTAACACATTATTATGCCTAATTTGGACAACCAGGTATGGTGAAGATAAGGTACTTTTAAAAAAAATTTATAAAATAAAATAAGATAAATAAATTAAAAACATTTTCTTGAACAAAAAAGAAAGTCAAACAATATAAAAACAGTTACATAGAAACTAGTAATTAATGAAAATGAGTAAAATTAACTGTTATTAAAGGTTAGTACTATTAGTGGACCAGCAGCACGCACAATCATGTGTGCTTACGGACTGTATCCCTTGCAGACTGTATTGATATATATTGATATATAATGTAGGAACCAGAATATTTATAACAGAAAGAAACAACTCTTTTGTGTGAATGAGTGTGAATGGGGGAGGGAGGTTTTTTGGGTTGGTGCACTGATTGTAAGTGTATCTTGTGTTTTTTATGTTGATTTAATAAAAAAAAAAACAAAAAAAAACAAAAAACGATTCTGATAAAAAAAAAAAACGATACCGATAATTTCCGATATTACATTTTAACGCATTTATCGGCCGATAATATAGTCTTATCGCATTGTGTTGTGCATTTCAAACTCAAACGCATTTCGTGCTGATGTAGAAGCTAGCTTATTTCTTGCCGTAGTTAGCTTTTACGACTAATACCAAAGCACGCCCATGTGTTAGTACGCTAGAAAAAGAGTTCCTCAGTGTTTGCTCTTCCAATAACAATATCGCTACAGTTTGGTTATTATACAGGTTACGGAATGTAAATTAAGTATTGTTAACGGTTTTTGAATGCATTTTTAAAGTGATTTAGTGGTAGAGTTTATTGCTCCCATTAGCTGCATTGCTGGCCACCAAGAACGAGTCGATTTTTACTTGTTATACTGCAAAAAAAAAACAACAACTTTTGTCTGCTTGTCCCTCATAAGGATTGTGAATGATAGGCAAAATTCCCATAAAAGTGCAGTTCCTCTTTAAATAACCTCTTAAGGCCCAAGCTGTTTGTTTACATGCTTTTTTTTAATTTCTCTTTGCTATTTGTGCTTATTGGACCCTAATCAGAATAAAAACTAAGAATCATCGTTTGATATGACGTACTTAGTCCATAAGTGCACAAACGTGTACTTCATGTTTAGTGACATGCTCATTCTTACTTTTACACTTTTTTTTTCCAAATTCCATTGTATGTTATACTCTTCTGACACCACCAGATGGCAGTGTAAGTGTCCACATAAGCACATAGACCCCAATTCAGTAGTGTACACAATTTTGGAAATAAGAGCTAAAAGGTGCTGTCCACGCATGTGGCCAACTAAGCTTTTAGAGGATTTTATGTAAAAAATACCTGTGTTTTTCCTCCTGTGCTCTCCTGCACAGCACTCCTGGAAAGAGCTGTACTTGCTGCGAAAGACTTGAAGGACGCTCCGAAAATGTTACTTACTCCAAAAGCGATCAGCTCCTAAGGGGGCCAAAAGAAACCACATTATTCACATAATCTCAAACTTTTTGTGGATGACCAACGATGCATTGTGGGTACTGAAAACGCACCTGGTTTCCGTCTATTGTGTAGTCGTGTTTCACGGAGTAGACCTTCGCCACGGAGAAGGCCACAGCAAAACCGACGATGGCCATTGGGAACGCTTCCATCGCGGTCTCCTGGAAGATGTGCACGTTGGGAGCTATTGGAGGTTCGTACCTGAGAAACAGCACAGGAACAGAAAAAGTCAGCATTATGTGGTGGCATAGCTCAGCTGTCCAGCAACTTGAGGGTTCCTGGTTTGATTCCAGTTCCCGCCATCCTAGTCACTGGCGTTGCGTCTTTGGGGAAGCCACTTCACCCACCTTGATCCCAGTTTAACTCACACTGGCGCAAATTGGCCACCAGTCTACCCCAGGGCAACTGTGGCTACAAAGGTAGCTTACCACCATCCATGTGTGAATGTGGAGTGTATTAATAATGGGTTCTCAATGTAAACCGCTTTGGGTGTCTCTAAAAAAAACACTATCTAAATCATTATTATCATTAATATACAGTAGATTACTACTTTTTATACTGCATCATGGCCAGAACATACCACATGAGCCGTACATAATAAAACAATATCATCATTGGCTGATGGGACACCAGTGTAGTTAGTCATGCACAGACTGGCAAGGGAAGTGACATTATTGCTAGCTTGTAAATTGTCTTCATCACGTGTCTTACAGTCCACAAGTGTAAGTGCTGATATGGTTGTCAAGTGAGCGGATAGCGCAGCTGAGTTAATGTGTCCTCAGGGCAGGGTGTGAGATTTGAACATTTAGAATAGCAGAACTAGAAATATCCTTCAATGAACACCTTGTTGACAGCTTTGATCCGACTGGAAAACACCTTTTGTTGTCATTTCAAATTTTCAATATTGATTAGTTTAATGTCAAACAAAATAAAATAAAATAAAATAAAAAAATAAATAAAATAAAATACAATAAAATTAAAAAAAAATATATATATTTTTTTTTTAAATAAAAAAAATAAAAAATAAAATCCATCCATCCATTTTCTACCGCTTGTCCCTTTTGGGGTCGTGGGGAGTGCTGGAGCCTATCTCATATTAAATAAAATAAAATTTGATTTGATTTCATTCGCCCTGAGATCGGTAGGTTGTGAGTTCAAAACCCGGCCGAGTCATACCAAAGACTATAAAAATGGGACCCATTACCTCCCTGCTTGGCACTCAGCATAAAGGGTTGGAATTGGGGATTAAATCACCAAAAATGATTCCCGGGCGCGGCACCGTTGCTGCCCGCTGCTATTTCATGGGCAGCACGCTGTCACAGGGGTTAGTGCATGTGCCTCACAATACGAAGGTCCTGAGTAGTCCTGAGTTCAATCTTTCTGTGTGGAGTTTGCAAGTTCTCCCCGTGACGGGTACTCCGGCTTCCTCCCACCTCCAAAGACACGCACCTGGGGATAGGTTGATTGGCAACACTAAATGGTCCCTAGTGTGTGAATGTGAGTGTGAATGTTGTCTTTCTATCTGTGTTGGCCCTGCGATGAGGTGGCGACTTGTCCAGGGTGTACCCCGCCTTCCGCCCGAATGCAGCTGAGATAGGCTCCAGCACCCCCCGCGACCCCAAAAGGGACAAGCGGTAGAAAATGGATGGATGGATTTTATTTCATTTAAACATATTGGCTGAAATGGCACCCAACTTACCCCTTTGGAATGTGTCCAACAACATCGATGCCATACTTTGTCCTGAAGTCAAACGCATAAGAGACTCCACATGCTATGACCGTCTGGGGACGACACATTGGCAGAAGAAAAGTGTTGAAATAAGACTATTTAGTGTTAGCCAGACAAGTAGACACGAACATTTATTTTTCCTTTGCTTGGTGGTTTTTGTTTGTTTATGTTCTGTTTTGGTTTGCTCGGTAGTGACTTTACCCCTGCTTCTAAGTGCTATTCTCCTCACCTGTTCCTGATTGGAAATTATGAGGCTCACCTGTCCCTGATCATCAATCAGGAGAGTTTTTCTACATGTGTCGCTCGCCTCTCAACGCTAGTTTATTGTCTGATGTTCATTTCTCACTTTGCCGGTCGCACGACCTGTAATATTTTCTTCCGCCTGGTACTTAAACGACCTTCCCGAGCTAACCTGTACATTGCCTGCCGTCTCTGCATCCTGTGGTCACGCCGCACGCAACCCAGGTTTGTGAGAAAAAAAATCAACATTCTCTTCTATGTTAATTCTTTAAAAATATCTAATTTAGTTATTTATTTTTAAACTGCTATAGAAGTTTAAAGTTGAAACAAATAGTTGTTGTTTTTTAACCTAAAATCTTATTCCCATGTTGTATTCGAAGAATAATCTACAAGTTGAAGGAAAAAAAAAAAATCCTATAAAAAGTATTATCATCGGTAATACTGGCCCTATATTTACTTGTATCGGATTGATAACAAAATTTGCAGCACTGGCCACTTCTGGGTAAACCGTGACTAAGGAAAACACGCATAAAAAGCAAAAAAAAAAAAAAAAATCTATTTTTGACACTCTCACACTTAATAAACACTTTTTAAATTCAGTTTTAACTTATTAAAAGTTGCCGTATGACACACACACAAATAGCCTAACGTAACACACTCGCCCACTCAAACACACATGAATTTCCCAATGTGGACCAATACACACACTGCAGTACCTATGTTTGACCACTTGTCATACACACTACACACACAGAAATCATGAATATGAATATTTCTGAAAAATGAAAAAAACGCATTGGGCCAAAAAGGAAGCAGATTTCTATTCATTCCAATGCTTTGGACCCTACTGTGTGAGTAAAATGTCAGGTTTTTGGTCCCACTGGGATAGAACACACACGCGCACACACCCACACGAGTTAAGTTTGTTATTCTATTTCATTTGTAATTTTAGGGTAGAACAGGTAGTATGTTGAATCGATTGAGCGCTGCTGCCACCTATCTGCATTCTTGTGTATCGTTCTAACATGAATACTGTGTGTAGACAAATGATGAGCAACTTGTTACTGTTAGAAAAACGCTGTGATAGTCAATCGTGGTCTTCTGACTGTTTTTGGTTGAAAAATCTGCAACACCGTATTTCCCCTGCAGATAGCGCCATCAAACCACTTTCTATTGAAGTTAGCATAAAAATACTACCTATTTACAACTTAAAGCAGATAAAATGAATGGTAATATGCGGTGGAGCAAATTAATAAATATTTCTGTACTTGTTTCCTTAAACTGATAGGCATGTCATCATAAATCACATGACTTACAATGATGGTTAGTGTTGTGGTGTTAATAACTAACAATGATTACGTGCATGGCGCGCCTCACCATGATGACCTCGATGGGAATAGGAACCGGCAGTTTGGCTTTGAACCTGTCATTGAGCTCCTTCACGATGAACACAACCACCATGATGACCAAGGAGATGACCACGTCGCATACATTGGTGGACTGTATCTTACCAAAGATGATCTCCAGAGTCTGTTAGGAGGAAAAAGATCACAGAGGAACGTGGAATTTAAATAATTGATCATATTTTTTTGGTCTTACATATATGATAGAGAGTGGTCCACTGATTCCTGGGACCTGCAGGCCCAGCACAAACTTCAGCTGGGACACCAGGATGTGGATGGCTGCTGCGGTGGTGAAACCTGACACCAGAGTGTCGGACAGGTACATGACCACAAAGCCCACCTGCAGGACGCCCATCGCCAGCTGCACGAGAGACATAAGCCACATGGTTATATGTATATATATATATATATATATATATATATATATATATATATATATATATATATATATAATGTATAATATACAGAATAATTCCCACACAGAAGCTGTAAACTGCAGCTAGTAACTGAAAATGAGACAAAGGAATGTAGCAGATACTAAACAAATAAAATGGAATAATACTTCAAAATATTATAAAAGTAACATTATGAAATATAAAAAATATACAGTACATGCCAAAAGTTTGGACACACCTTCTCATTCAATGTGTTTTCTTTATTTTCATGACTATTTACGTTGTAGATTGTCACTGAAGGCATCAACACTATGAATGAACACATGTGGAGTTATGTACTTAACAAAAAAAGGTGAAATAACTGAAAACATGTTTTTTATTCTAGTTTCTTCAAAATAGCCACCCTTTGCTCTGATTACTTTTTCGCACACTCTTGGCATTCTCTCGATGAGCTTCAAGAGTTTTCACTCATCGAGAGAATGCCAAGAGTGTGCAAAGCAGTAATCAGAGCAAAGTGTGGCTATTTTGAAGAAACTAGAATATAAAACATGTTTTCAGTTATTTCACCTTTTTTTGTTAAGTACATAACATGTGTTCATTCATAGTTTTGATGCCTTCAGTGACAATCTACAATGTAAATAGTCATGAAAATAAAGAAAACACATTGAATGAGAAGGTGTGTCCAAACTTTTGGCCTGTACTGTATCGGATTATAATCACATCCATTTTCTACCGCTTGTCCCTTTCGGGGTCGCGGGGGGTTACTATCCAATTACAATTCTAATAATAAAATAATATTAGAACAAAACTGGAAATAAAATAGTACGGTAATATCTTAAGTGTAATGTACCAAAAAAACAGGGATTTGAAAAAGACATTGATGAAAGTATACTTGAAAAAATATACAAGTACCATCGTTTTCGCTACCTAAAGAATATTCATAAAATAAGATTGTAAGAAATAATAGTATACTGTTAATATAATATAATACAAAAAAGTAGTTTACAATTTGTGATTATTGATTATAACTATTTCGATTACAATATAGAAATAGACAATTGTGAAACAATTTCAAAAATGATATTAGAGAAATAAAATAGCACTGTCCTTGATAATATTACAGCACTGAAATATTATGATAATGGGACATTGTGAAAAAAAATAAAATAAAAACAACATTGTGAAATAACTGACAAAATAAAGGAATAACAACACATTACTATGAAATTACAATCATAATGAAATAAATAATACTACAAACAAAATAGTAATATCCCGATGACAATATACCATTAAACCTGTGATTTGAAAAAGGATATTGATCAAAATACATTTGAATACAAAATCCGTTTGACTCTTTTTGCTACCTTAAAAATATTTGCCAAAAATATGCTAAGTAATAATAGTATAATATAAATACAATATAATACAAACATAAGTAATATCCTGATAATAATATACTGTAAAACCTAGGATTTAAAAAAGGATATTGATAGAAAATACACTTGACTCTTGGGACATTTCTGCCGAAGGAATATTCATAAAAACATATTGTGAGAAATATTGGTATATCATATATATAATATAATACAAAGTGATTTAGAAAATGTGTTATTATTATACTGGACTATTATATTACAATTTAAACGTGTAAAACAGTGAAATAAAAAATACAGTATATTTACTGTCTAACCTAATAATTTAAATCATAATATAAATCATATTACAAATAACATATTATGTAAATAATAATAATCCTGGTTCTAGATTCTTAATTCCTCTCCTTCAAGGATCATTTTCTTGAAATCTGAGAATGCATCATGTAAAATACTAAATCAAATTTTTAAATAATATCCTAACAGTAAAATTACAGTACATACTCACTGCATGTCTTTAAAGAAAAAGCTTGGAGCTCTACCAGCTCTCTGCCAGTCAAGTGCGGACGTATTAGAGCGGAGAGTGCTTCACCTGCATGATACCAGCCAGGAAAGTGACGGACGAGGCCACCAACACCCTCTGCTCATCCTTGGTCAGGCCTTCAAAACCTGTGATGTTAGCGGGCGGCCCTTCGTCTGGTACCAACCTGGTGACCACCGAGCCAATCATCAGACACAACACCGGGAACGGACCTTCACACGTGGAGGCGTCACAAAAAGAGGTCAGTTATAAGAAGTTCTGGACAAGCAGTCGGGTCTTACCTACTGAGATGTGCCTGGAGGTTCCCAGGAAAAAGTAAAGGACCACAGGGAAGAACGCAGAGAAGAGACCATACCAGGGTGGAAGAGACGCCAGGAGACAATACGCCAACCCTAAACATGACAAACATCACATGTTTTTAAAAAAATATTTCTTATTTTTCTGCAAGCGACAATACAATTTACAGTACACAGTAGAGGTGTCCTGATACAACTTATTCACTCCCGATACAACACCAATATCGGAACCGTCACCCATACCGATATTAATCCAACACGATACCAGCACAAATCACAGTACATACTTTTATTATTTTGTAGTGTAGAATGTTAATACGTGAAATTAGTCAAACCGTGAAGGTATAAAAACACTAACCTATTTACTATTAACCTTCGGGAATGGGCTCATGCTGTGTTTTAGTGTATTTTTCTGGCATCCCCTAGCGTTGACAACAATTCATTAAATTAAGCTCATGAAGCAGTAAATTGAAAATGTAGACACAATTGTTACTGGACGCTTTCTGATAAGCTTCTGCCTTGAAGACTTTGTATGTGTAAATAATATGCAACTATGATTATTTGATACTTGTTTATACTGACAAACGTGCTGTTTTAGACTGCAATATTTTTCAACAAAAGGTGGGCAGTAACTTGTTACAAGTAGCTTAAGCTACGTAGCTTAACTACATTTCCCCGTAGTTCGAGCAGTAGCTTCGCTACTTTTTGAACGAGTAGCGATTCCTGTAACTTAGCTATTCTTAGACCTATGTAGCGAGGTAGCCATGTAGCTACAAGCTACAAAGAGAGAAAATGGACAGCGAATCCAAGCCAAAAAAAAAACAAAACGGAGAAAATACAATGACCTGGATAAATGAGAACATACGGGAAACTCCATGATGATTAGTTGGCGTTGATATGATGAGTCACAATTGACTAAAGTTAGGGCGAAACATTACGGACTGGCCAATCGGAGGCAAGGAATTGATATAGCGAATACCCTGAATACCATAGTATATTCCAAGGATTCTCACGAGTGGTACGCAGACTCCATCTAGAGGTACGCCAAAGAATCACTTCACTAAAGTACAGTGTTTTATTTTTCTATGTTCAAACACAGTGTTGCTGTTCAGACTGTGTGTAATGTTACAGTAACCAATAATATTAAATGTTAAATAAAACCTCTCTGCCTTGTTTTTTAATGAATACTTAGGCCTTCTACGCTACAGTATTTTAACGTTGGTCATTATGGTGGCACTTGGAGAAACAAGTTTTTTCTGAGGTGGTACTCAGTGAAAAAAGTTTTAAAACCTCTTTTGTACACAAATACTTACATTGTTTATGATTATGAAATTGCTTGTTTTGCATCATTTGGCACAAATGACAAATGAAAAACAACAACCTTGCAGGACAGCGACGAGTCCAGTGCTGATGCCCGACACGATATCGCTAAGAAGCCACTCTTTGATGCGATAGATCTTCATCCAGCCGATGATTGGCAGCAGGGACATAACCGCATTTTTGGCACGTCTGGCGTCACACCTGAAACAATAATATACTTTGTAGTGTATGCATTGAAGTGACAATATTATACTAAATACGAGTCTACTAAAGTAAATAACTTGGGACTAAAAGCTGTTCTGGCTGGATCCTGTTATTATTATAATCATTATTATTATCATAATTGTTGATAACAGTAATAATAGATTCGATTTGTATGGTGCTTTTCTAGACACTCGGAACGGCGGAAGCTGGAGTCGAACCAGGAACCTTGAAGTTGCTGGCAGGGCCGCTCTAGTATCCGAGCCACACCATTCCCAAATCTAATCCATTATTATTATTATTCCATATCCGTACTATGCTAGCAAATATATTACACTTGTATATTTGTATACATTTTGTATTATCATATATTTTTGACAGTTCTAATCCTAGTAATGACAGCTAAAAATGATAGCTAACCACATTAAAATGCGACCTTGTCTCCACAATTAACAGCTTGACCCTGGAACAGATTACTTCCATTTTCAATTATTTGAAGGAAACTACTTCAATTTGTGTTTGTTTAGTTATAAGAATATTACTTGATAATGTATTTAATTTATTAAAACAATATATTTTTCTTACAGTTTGAAAACGGTAAATAAGGAATTAATGATAACTAAAAATTATACCTAAACGTGTTAAAACGCTACATTTATGACATTGCCTGTACAATTAACAGTTTGTCCACGTAACGGATTATTTCTATTTTCTATGGAGGAAATGCTTTCAAAATAAAACTATTTTTGCAGATTCAACGAGAATTTTTATTCTCGTAATCTTTTATTGTTTAATATATTTTTTTAAATATATATTTTGACAGTTATATGACAGTTAATAAATAATATTAAATAATAATTAAACATGTAAAATAATAAGGACCATGAATAAGAATAAAGGACCAAATACAAGTAAAACATATTGTGAAGGTTAAAATAAATAAATAAATAAATAAATAAATAAACAATTATCTACACACACACACACACACACACACACACACACACACACACACACACACACACACACACACACACACACACACACACACACACACACACACACACACTAAATAGATAACAAATAAATATAACTATATCTAGCCTTAAATATAACTCAATAAAAATCCATCCTAGGAACGGCAGGGAGCAGCTTGCAGGTAGGACAAATATTTAAGTATATAATCCTTCTTCAACAATGTAAATTGCAGTATAAAACTTGACTTGCTGGTAAGGCTCAGAACAAACATAACAGTTGCCATGGGCGAACAAGACTGCCAGACTGAGTGAAGTGCGAGGAAGGTATACACAGTTCTCTGATTAGTGATCAGGAGCAGGTGAGCGTCCTGACCACTAACCAGAGGCAGGTGCACAAAATTGGTGTCCATGGCAACAAAGGGAGCAAAAGAACATAAATGCACACTAAACTAAATATAGCATGACCCGGGCAACGGCATAAAGTACGAATCACTTCAATAAAACTTCAATAAAACTAATAAATAGTAGGTAAAAGCCAAATCAAAAAGGTGGGTCTAAAAGGGGAACACACTTTTTTTTTTGGAATTTTGCCTACTGTTCACAATTATTATATTATACTATTTATTTATTATTTAAAGCTCAATATTAAATAAATGCGCTCAAACGTCTGCTTGCAATGAAGCCTATTGGAGTCGCTCTTTTCTGCCTATAAAGCCCTTAAAAAACATCCAAACACCTCCATTAAGGTTTTTTATACATGATGTAAGTATATATGTAATGTTGGAACAGACATATTTATAATAACATTTCATATTTAAGTATTTTGATCATTTTAAGCATAAAAACGCATCACAAAGTTTGCTTTTTTCCCCAACTCTTTCACTGATTATTAGTCACTGCAGACACAATGAGAGCCAACAAACATAATAAAACATCACTTACTGTACGAGGTCTGCTGTCATTAAGATGCCAACTGATAGAATCCTGTCATATACCCGTTTTAGATGAAAAATGTCTTATAATCCTCACAAAGAATAGGGAGTAGAACCAAACGTCTTTTTTTGTGTCGTTCTCGCCATTTTGGGTCTTAATTGTGTGTCAAAATGTACCAACTTGTCAGAATACATCTTCATCCTTGGTGAGAGGGATGATTTATGATCTACAGTAAAGTTTGACAAGCAAGGAAACGAGGAAGCCCTCGATCAGTCGATCATGTCAACATTAGCACACCAGCTCGTGAATAGTTTGTCTGCGTTAGTGTTTATAATAACAATATCACCGTACTTGGTTGATGAACTCACAAAATGTAAATGGCCCTTTTTGAATGTTTATTCAATGTTATGGGTGGAATAGAGGACCTTCCAATGGCTGCGTTGTAAGCGGACTTTTTTTTACGAGTTAAAATGCATTAGAAAAAAAAACATCCATGGTCATGTATTTCATGATGATTGAGAGCAATAGGCAAAATTCCCAAAAAAGTGCACTTCCGCTTTAATCCCAGGCTCTTAAAAACATCAACGTTCTCGACTGCCCTAAGGTCCTCAAACAGATTTTTTTTTTAAGACTATTTTAAAGTGGAAAAAATTAAGTTTAATGATGGCTACAATTAGACCCTAGAACAGATTATTATTCATATTCATATTCAGTATGTCTGAAGGAAGTAGAGGAACATTATCAGCACCTGGTCTGTGAAAGTACTGCAATGCAACCTTACGTGAAGTACTGCTTGAGGTGATCCAAGCCGGTCTTGCGGTGCCTGTAGACCTTCTCATGCTCCTCTGCAAAGCTCTCCTCCGAGTACAGAGAGCGAGCGACCAGGTACTCCTTGAGCCCTGCTTGCTTCACCATGGCTGCTTCTGGTGCCTTGGAGGACCTCCTGCTCCTTCTTCTTCTTCTTCTTCTTCTCCTCTAGGAGGCTCTGAGACCCATTTAAGCACATGAAGAAATGGGAGATCACCTTTGAACGCCACAAACAACAATAAGGTCCAGATCCCCAAATCCAGACTCGGGCACAGAGGGAGACAGAAAGCAGGAGTACAGAATCATCTGTCAGGCTTGATAAAGAGCGAGCGATAGCAGATAGAGAGTTGCTAGAAAGACTCACACAGGAGATATTCACTTCCTCTACCTGTTTGTGTGAAATCCCGTTATTTTCTCCCACATACCTGATTGACTCCTAATCCAAACTTCTACCTTCTTCCTCCAGTATTTGGATGGCATCTGCAGCCGCCGCCTTCTTTTTAGCCATTAATAATCTACTGTCGTTATTACCGACTGTAATTATTAACAGTAATTATGATGATGTCCCTGCGCTGCCTGGCTGCTGGATGCCTGCCTTATCCTTGACCATTGTTCCTCCTGATATCGGTCAACTTTACGCCCCTAAACAAGGCTTGGAAGGAGGAGGACGGGACAGGACAGGCTATTGTTATGAGGTGGAAATCACAGAGCTTTTAAGCAGGAGTGGAATGCTGCCAAAGGTCAACAACAGTACAGATGTATTTACTGTTGACCATATACTCCTAAAATAAATCGGACATCACCAGGTTAAACCAAAGCACTCTTAAATGCGACCTTTAAAAAGAATACAACATTTTTAATAAGTGACACTTTTGATACATTTTACATTCCTGAGATCCAGGGTCAACGTAGCCGTCTACCAGCAAGTTTTAGAGCACTTCATGCTTCCTGCTGCTGACCTGCTCTATGGAGATGGAGATTTCAAGTTCCAACAGGACTTGGCGCCTGCACACAGCGCAAAATCTACCCATGCCTGGTTTACGGACCATGGTATTTCTGTTCTAAATTGGCCCGCCAACTCCCCTGACCTTAGCCCCATAGAAAATCTGTGGGGTATTGTGAAAAGGAAGATGCAGAATGCCAGACCCAAAAACGCAGAAGAGTTGAAGGCCACTATCAGAGCAACCTGGACTCTCATAACACCTGAGCAGTGCCAGAAACTCATCGACTCCATGCCACGCCGCATTAACTCAGTAATTGAGGCAAAAGGAGCTCCAACCAAGTATTGAGTATTGTACATGCTCATATTTTTCATTTTCATACTTTTCAGTTGGCCAACATTTCTAAAAATCCCTTTTTTGTATTAGCCTTAAGTAATATTCTAATTTTGTGACACACGGAATTTTGGATTTTCATTTGTTGCCACTTCAAATCATCAAAATTAAATGAAATAAACATTTGAATGCATCAGTCGGTGTGCAATGAATAAATATAATGTACAAGTTACACCTTTTGAATGCAATTACTGAAATAAATCAAGTTTTTCAAAATATTCTAATTTACTGGCTTTTACCTGTGTATATATATATATTGCATGGCAGCTCCCGCCATCAGTGTGTGAAAGCGCTTTGAGTACCTTGAAGGTAGAAAAGCGCTATACAAGTATAACCCATTTATCATTATATATATATATATATATATATATATATATATATATATATATATATATATATATATATATATATATATATACATATATATATACATATACTGTACATATATATATATATATATTTTTTTTTTATATCATATATACATATACATATACTGTATATTTATATCATATATACAATATATATGTTTTATTAGTGCTATAATTTAAATATATATATATATATATATATATATATATATATATATATGTCTTAATAAGGTTATCCAAAAAATAGTGCTCGATACCGTAGTAGAGCGCAATATATGTATGTGTGGGGAAAAAAATCACAAGACTATTTCATCTCTACAGGCCTGTTTCATGAGGGGGGGTACCCTCAATCGTTAGGAGATTTTAATGGGAGCATTCGCATACCATGGTTTATATAGGGCATAGAGTGGGTGGGTACAGGCTGGCCTAGGGGCGTGGTGATTGGCTCATGTGTTACCTAGGAGGTGTTTCCGTCTATGGCGGCATGTTGTTACAATTTCGCTGCGCTTGTTGAGGGATGACAGGTCTGGACGGTAAATAATAAACAGTTTCTCTTTCAAGCATAGGTTGCATCTTTTATTACCACTATTGTAAGGTGTGCTGGATGCAAGAATTTGCCATGTTATTGAATATTCAACATTATTGTCTTTGAGGTCCCAAATGTGTTTGCTGAGTTCTGTGGTATTTCGCAGGTTTTTGTTCCTGAAAGAAGCCTTGTGATTGTTCCATCTGGTTTTGAATTCTCCCTCGGTTAATCCTACATATGTGTCGGATGTGTTAATGTCCTTGCGTATTACCTTAGATTGGTAGACAACTGATGTTTGTAAGCACCCCCCGTTGAGGGGGCAATCAGGTTTCTTTCGACAATTACATCCTTTGTTGGTTTTGGAGTCGCTCTGTCTGAGGGCCGACGGCTCATTTGCAATTGTTTTGTTGTGGTTTGAGATGATTTGTCGTATATTGTTCACGCAGCTGTAGCTCAATTTAATGTTGTTCTTGTTGAATACTTTTCTTAGGATGTTGTCTTTGGGAAAGTGTTTGTCAATCAGATTGAGGAATTTGTGTCCAATGTTCGTTGAGACGTTTTTGCTGTATGGGGGGTTGTACCAGATGATGTCGTTCCGTTTTCTGTTCTTTTTTGGCTGGTTTCCTGGCGTGGGTTCATAGGTGAGGGTGAAATTGTATCCGCTTTCATCAAGGGCTTTTTGGTACGGGGGGGTTGCTTGGTCAAATTCAGCTTTGCTATATGACAGCATCGATAGCCTTTTATTGATTCCGGTAGGTTTTCTTTTCGTGGTGGTGGGTGGGTGGTTGCTGTCATGGTGCACGTATTGGAGTGTTGTGTTGGGTTTCGTGAATGGTTGGTAGCTGTTATTTCTCAGGTTGAAAGTGACGTCAAGGAAGTTGACGGTTTGCTTGTTGGCTTCAATCGTGATCCGTAGGCCGTTCTCTTTGAAAATTTGGCATATGCGCTTCTTGGTATTCTCGCTGCTCCTTGGTGAGGCGCGACACACTGCCAGTCCGTCATCACGGTAAATACCAAGGTTCAGATTGAGGCTAGCGAGCTGGGAGAGGAGGAAACTCCCAACGAGTTCACACGTTTCTGCTCCGTCAAAACTTCCCATAGTGACGTCAAATGTTGCATTGTTCTTTTTTTGCCATGGTGTTCTGTTGTGGATGAGAATGGAGTTTTTTGCGTGGATGATGATGTTTCTTTCGTTGCCTGTGATTGAGTCGTAGTCTGAGTCGTAGTATATATATATATATACTTGTGGGACTCGAACCTGGGTGTAATTTTTGATCATTTTGTGGACTTTTGCCCACTTTTCTCTACCACTTCCAGTGTGACTTTGCTGGGTGCGTTTTGGACATGTTGGGCACCCCTGGACTCGGGTGACACGCGGCGGGACTTGTAGGACTCGAACCTGGGTGTCATTTTTGATCATTTTCGGGACTTTTTCCAGACATTCCCAACTTTTCTCTCCCACTTCCAGTGTGACTTTGCTGGGTGCGTTTTGGACATGTTGGGCACCCCTGGACTCGGGTTGCACGCGGCAGGACCTCTGGGACTCAAACCTGGGTGTCATTTTTTATCATTTTGTGGACTTTTGCCTATTTTTCCAACTTTTCTCCCCCACTTCCAGTGTGACTTTGCTGGGTGAGTTTTGGACATGTTGGGCACCCCTGGACTCGGGTTGCACGCGGCGGGACTTGTGGGACTCGAACCTGGGTGTCATTTTTGATCATTTTCGGGACTTTTGCCTACTTTTCCAACTTTTCTTCCCCACTTTCCTTTTTTTTTTTTGGCATGTTGGGCATCCCTGGACTCGCGCGTCCAGCTGCGGGACTAATGGGACTCGAATTGGGCCCGCGGATTCAAAAAATGTATTTTTAATTTTTTATTATTTTATATGTATATATATATATATACATATACATACACATACATACACTAATAGAAAAGTCTCGCAGCCGGCCGCGGGACTTGTGGGACTCGATCCCGGGTGTGATTTTTGAACATGTGGGCCGCGTTAGGGACATTTGTCCTGCTCGCCTGCCAGCGTGTGTGTGTGTGTGTGTGTGTGTGTGTGTGTGTGTGTGTGTGTGTGTGTGTGTGTGTGTGTGTGTGTGTGTGTGTGTGTGTGTGTGTGTGTGTGTGTGTGTGTGTGTGTGTGTGTGTGTGAATTGAGCAGGAATGCAAACACACCGAGTTAAGTGTGTGAACGACCTTACAAAAGCTTGGAATGACGTGTTAGAAGGCCAGTTCACAACAGAGGTAAAGTGTGTCTCTCTGTGACATTAAAGTCTGCACTTAAGTGGATTATTATATAATAGCCACCCGTGATAATAATGAAAAAAAATTGAATTATTATTAAATACAATTGAAAAATGCTTCTTCTCATGCGTTTTTCGGCAACAAGTTATAGAGAGATCTTAAATGAAAGCCCATGCTTCCCATGCAACCTGATGGAGCTTGAGAGGTGCTACAAAGAGGAATGGGCGAAACTGTCCAAAGATAGATGTGACAAGCTTTTGGTTTCGTATTCAAAAAGACTTGAGGCTGTAATTGCTGCCAAAGGTGCATCAACAAAGTGTTGAGCAAAGAATACTTATGTACGTATTCATTTTTTTAGATTTTTATTTTTAATACATTTGCAAGATAAAAAAATTAAAATACTTTTCACATTGTCATAATGGGGTATTGAGTGTAGAATTTTGAGGACAAAAATGAATGTATTCCACTTTGTAAAAAGGCTGTAACATAACAAAAAACGTGGACAAAAGTGAAGCGCTGTGGAGACTTTCCTGGATGCACTGGACATTTTTCATTACGGCGGACGGCGTGGCGCGGTTGGGAGAGTGGCCATGCCAGCAACCTGAGGGTTCCTGGTTCAATCCCCATCTTCTACCAACCTCGTCACGTCCGTTGTGTCCTTGGGCTAGACACTTCACCCTTGCTCTTGATGGGTCGTGGTTAGGGCCTTGCATGGCAGCTCCCGCCATCAGTGTGTGAATGTGTGTGTGAATGGGTGAATGTGGAAATAGTGTCAAAGCGCTTTGAGTACCTTGAAGGTAGAAAAGCGCTATACAAGTATAACCCATTACAAATTAATTAATTAAGCATCTCTTACCCTGGAACAAATGTTTCTATTTCCATGGCTAAATTTGTATTCATGTTGCCAACACCTCCCACCCACTACACTCGGACCTTGCGGAGAGAATGAGCACGTTCAGTGGAAGGCTCAGACTCCCAAATTGCAACACGAAACGACACAGGAGGGCCTTCATACCGACAGCCATCAGACTGTATAATGCATATGTTCCTTCTTGACTGCACTTAAATGTAGAGCAGAGGTGGGTAGAGTAGCCAGAAATTGTACTCAAGTAAGAGTACTGTTACTTTAGAGATTTATTACTCAAGTAAAAGTAAGGAGTAGTCACCCAAATATTTACTTGAGTAAAAGTAAAAAGTATGTTGTGAAAAAACTACTCAAGTACTGAGTAACTCATGAGTAACATATACACACACACACACACACACACACACACACACACATATATATATATATATATATATATACATATATATATACATATATATATATATATATATATATATATATATATATATATATATATATATATATATATATATATATATATATATATATACACACACACACACACACATATATATATATATATATATATATATATACACACATATATATATATACATACATTGATATATACAGTATATAATTTATATTTATTTATTTTGCCGTTTTTGTTTACATGTTAAAGGTGTTTTAATGAATATACATGCATGTTTAACACATATAGATTCCTTTATTTCATGAAAACAAGAATATAAGTTGTTGTATTACCTGATTCTGATGACTTGCATTGATTGTAATCAGACAGTAGTGCTGGTAACGTCCACGTTTTCAAATGGAGGAGAAAAAAAGTTCCTCCTTTCTGTCTAATACCACATGAAAGTGGTTGGTTTTTGGCTTCTTATTCGTCCAGCTTCCATATTCGTTTTTATACACTTTACAAGAAATACATTGGCGGCAAACTCCGTAGCTTGCTAGCTTGTTTGCGCTGGCTTTCGGAGACTCTTATTTTGAAAGCGCAGGCGCGATGTAGCGGCACTTTTATTGTGAAGACAGGAACTGTGCAGTCAGTCTTTAGGCTTTTGACGGGATGTACGGTTGAAACAAAAAAGGGTATTTTTTCCTTCACACTTTTGATTGATTGATTGGAACTTGTATTAGTAGATTGCACAGTACAGTACATATTCCGTACAATTGACCACTAAATGGTAACACCCCAATACGTTTTTCAACTTGTTTAAGTCAGGTCATGTGACCCCTGGCTCTGTTTGATTGGTCCAACGTCACCAGTGACTGCATCTGATTGGTGGAACGGAGTGAACGTCACCAGTGACTGTATTTGTTGAAACACTTTGAAGGTCTGTCTGACAAACCAAAACAAACAAAGCGTGCATTAACAGATCGATAAAAATTAGTAGCGAGTAGCGAGCTGAATGTAGATAAAAGTAGCGGAGTAAAAGTAGCGTTTCTTCTCTATAAATATACTCAAGTAAAAGTAAAAGTATGTTGCATTAAAACTACTCTTAGAAGTACAATTTATCCCAAAAGTTACTCAAGTAGATGTAACGGAGTAAATGTAGCGCGTTACTACCCACCTCTGATGTAGAGTATATGTAGTATATGTAGAATATATTTATATTATTTATATATTATATATATAATATATTATATATATTATTATATATATTATATTATATTGTGAGCGAACTGTGGTGCTGAATTTCCGCCAGGGATCAATAAAGTACTTTCTATTCTATTTTAAATCAAAAGCATTCACACATTGTGTAATAGAGTGTTTTAGAAGTTAACCATTGAAGTAGCCATAACTGACCTTTGAACAGAATAATTAATCATAAATTATTTGTGCTGTCATTTTTAACCTTGCAACTTCAGTTTAAATAAAGTTAATAACGCTTAATTAAGGCATTTTTATTATTGAACATAAAAGCAACGGAATCATAAAGTTTCGGCAGGCTTTTGTTCTCCAACGCTCCTTTGGCGATTAATGGCGGCGGAGTGAATCACGCCTGATAAAGGTTGGCGCGAGTATGACCTGCTGATTGCGCCAAGGCCAACTATTTTCCACTGGCGTCCATTAACAAAACCACAATAAAGAAGAACAAAGTGGTTGTGAGTAGAGAGGGTGGATGCAGCGTTCCTGTCTGGCAACAGTTCCAAGTCAAATTCCAGAGTCAAATGAGAACTCCAAATGTTGTCTTATAATTGTCCAACAAAGAGACGCGACAACACAGGATTTGGCGCTGGTCCACCGCATCCGTACCGGGTTTATTTTGGGCTCCCGACATGTAACAATTACTCAATCTTCAAACTATCAGGTCTGCTGAGGTTCTGTCTATGGAAGAGGAGTCCGTAAAGTGGCAGTCAAATAACAAAAAAGGAAATTATGGCTGTGAAAGTATTTATTCGTCATCAGATTTCATTTTTATTTTTTCAATTGTGTACTGTATTTTCCGGACTATAAGCCACACCCACAAAATTTAGAAAAATAAATATATTTTTATATATTAGCCGCAACGGACTATAAGTCGAAGATACAGTATATATCGGTACGTTGGTAAATGAGATACTTACACAGGAAGTAAATGTTTATTTGCATATCTTAATTGTTTCCGAGCAGTGTCTGTAACATGGCAGTAAAACGGCTGATCAAACAAAACAGAAAAGTAATGGGTGTCTTTATTCATCCTCTATGAGATGAATACCAATCAATCAATGTTTATTTATATAGCCCTAAATCACAAGTGTCTCAAAGGGCTGCACAAGCCACAATGACATCCTCGGTACATAAGGGGCAAGGAAAAACTCACCCCAGTGGGACGTTGATGTGAATGACTATAAATAAATGATAATGATAAATGGGTTGTACTTGTATAGCGCTTTTCTACCTTCAAGGTACTCAAAGCGCTTTGACACTACTTCCACATTTACCCATTCACACACACATTCACACACTGATGGAGGGAGCTGCCATGCAAGGCGCTAACCAGCACCCATCAGGAGTAAGGGTGAAGTGTCTTGCTCAGGACACAACGAGGTTGGTACTAGGTGGGGATTGAACCAGGGACCCTCGGGTTGTGCACGGCCACTGTTCCACTGCGCCACGCCGTCCCTATGAATAGCTATTGTGCTAACCCCGGCACATTTACATTGTTGCTCTATGTTGATGAATATGCATTGTCCTAATTCAAATAAATAAATGAATGAAATGTCTTCTTTTTTATGTTTATCGGGACTTTTCTTCCTTGTTCTTTGTAAACACTTTGAGTTTGAACAGTTTCTTAAAGTGGATCATTTTAGTACATGGCTTGATTTCTTTGCTTAATACATTCCATAATTTAGAAGAAAAATTCACAGATTAGCCGCACCTTTGTATAAGCCGCAGGGTTCAAAGTTTGGGAAAAATGTAGAGGCTTATGGTTCGGAAAATACGGTACATTTTTGAAAGCGGTCCAACGCAATACACTGCAAGTAGCTGAGGTCTAATATATGTGAATCAAAACATTGGAGCTCTGTAAGTTACCTAGCTAACAGACCAGGATTCAAACCCAGTACCCCTAGTTGGTGGCCAAGTGTGAATCACTGATCTATCCTTGCCCCAATAACAAATGTAACCGAGGACCCGTCCTGATCAGCTATGATGGAGGTGAAACAAAACTTGGGAGATTTTTAAGTTACCTAACGACCTGACTGGGAATGTAACCCATTACCCCTTTATGGAAGCCAATGCTTTTAACCGCTTAGCTATCCTGGGTCTTGGTGTCATTATTTTGCTCACTTTTAAAACCTATTTTTTAGAGCAGATCAATTTTGCCAATTTTCCAACTATGTCTTTATTCAAGACACCAACATTTGAACAATCAGCAACTTAATCAGCATTATTTGTCATTTATCATCTTTCATGTTTCCTTCTTCCGCAGTATGAAATATGTAGCTTTGCAGCTGAGAGACCTTGGATTGGTGGAAAATTGCCATTCTATGAATATATTCTTTGAGCGACACGCGAACTCGTAGGAGATGCCTTGTTAAGCGGAAAACATTCATCTGGGTTTGATCATGTCTCGCTGAGACTGATGACAACAAGATTGTTGTAACTAGGGATGTCCGATAATGGCTTTTTGCCGATATCCCATATTCCGATATTGTCCAACTCTTTAATTACCGATACCGATATCAACCGATACCGATATCAACCGATATATACAGTCGTGGAATTAACACATTATTATGCCTAATTTGGACAACCATGTATGGTGAAGATAAGGTACTTTTAAAACAAATTAATAAAATAAGATAAATAAATTAAAAACATTTTCTTGAATAAAAAAGAAAGTAAAACAATATAAAAACAGTTACATAGAAACTAGTAATTAATGAAAATGAGTACAATTAACTGTTAAAGGTTAGTACTATTAGTGGACCAGCAGCACGCACAATCATGTGTGCTTACGGACTGTATCCCTTGCAGACTGTATTGATATATATTGATATATAATGTAGGAACCAGAATATTAATAACAGAAAGAAACAACCCTTTTGTGTGAATGAGTGTAAATGGGGGAGGGAGGTTTTTTGGGTTGGTGCACTAATTGTAAGTGTATCTTGTGTTTTTTATGTTGATTTAATAAAAAAAACAACAAACAAAAAAACCCGATACCGATAAAAAAAAAAAACGATACCGATAATTTCCGATATTACATTTTAACGCATTTATCGACCGCCGATATTATCGGACATCTCTCGTTGTAACACCTGTGTCTCTCAGACAGTGGTCAGTGACTTTCTGTGCGCTGCATTGTGGGGCCCCCAAGTATATCCCTAATTTGTTGTGGTCCTACACTTTGCTCTTTAGACCAGGGTCTTCGAAAGATCCTAAAAAGTACTTTCAAAAGCTGTGGAGACCTGGCTACTACAAACCTGTCACTTTGATCAAATGACACTTTTTACACTCAAGAGCGGCACAAAACCAAATCTTTTTTGTGTGCATTTTTCAAACAGCACTTTTTGCCGTCCAGAAATAATTGCTATTGAATGCAGACAAGTCAAAAACTAGTGGCAGGCGGACAACTGGCACTCACACTGAAGCTTGTCCCTTCAGACGGCCCTCTGTCGAGGTTTGGTGAGCGTAACTTGCAGCGTGACCCCAGGATACTGATTATCCTACTTCAGTAATAAAGGGAAACATAACATAATATTTATACTAAAACATTTTGATGGGCCTGCTATCTGTGCCTGGGACCTCTGGCCGGGGGTCGCCTATCAATCAATCAATCAATCAATGTTTATTTATATAGCCCTAAATCACAAGTGTCTCAAAGGGCTGCACAAGCCACAACGACATCCTCGGTACAGAGCCCACAAAAGGGCAAGGAAAAACTCACCCCAGTGGGACGTCGATGTTGCCTAAAGCCGCTGTCCTTTTAAGATGGTTCCGACTGTCCGAATCTGTGAGTTTTAGGTGTGAACGTACAAAATGAGCTACAGAGCTAGCCTAAAAGGTTAGTATGCTAACATTAAAATGCTGACACTTAGCATTTTTGCTAACGTTGGCATGTTAACAATTAACATGTTTCACACTCCGTAGTTATTTGGTTCTAAGATGTATGGCTGCAGAAGTAGAGAAAAAAAAGAGTAAAAATAGGGGAAAAGGTTAGCATGGCATTTCTAGCATGCTAACGGTAGCATGCTAAAAGTGTTGCATACCAAGTTATATGACGCTGGGGTAAATGGTTGTAAAACTAGCTCAAAAAGGTAGCATGCTAATGTTCGCATGCTCGCAAGCTAAAATTAGCATGCTGACAGTTAGCATGTGTCACATACCAAGTTGTATGACTGTAATGTGTATGGCTGTGAAATTAGAGAAAAAGGTGTAAAATTAGCTAAAAAGGTTAGCATGCCATTGTTAGCGTGCTAACATATAACATGTATTACATACCAAATTATATTACTCTAAGGTGTATGGCAGTTGACTTAGAGACAAAAGTGTAAAATTAGCAGAAAAAGTTAGCATGTAAATGTTAGCATGCTGACAGGTAGCATGTTTCATATACCAAGTTCTATGACCGTAAGGTGCATGGCTGTGGTATTAGAGAAAAAAAGCGTAAAATTAGCAAAAAAGTTAGCATGCTAACGTTAGCATGCTAACATATAGCATATATCACATACCAAGTTTAGCAGCATGTGAATGGGCGTTTGCCCGTAACTATATGTGTTGAAATTAAATACACAATAAACAACAAGACATACTAATTAAAAATCCTGCAAATTAAATTCTATTTTTTTTATTAGTTATCATCATAAATGATTTATCATTGTTAATAGTAAAAATATCATCACAACAATAGTAATAATGATAATAACAATAATAATGATCGTGGTTATGATAGTAACAACAATGATAATGATAATAACGACACCGACAGTGATGACATAAACGACAACCGCGATGGTAACGATACTTTAATTATAATAATAATATTTATTATTATATCATAATATTAAAAAAAAAAAATATTATATATATTAAGTTGTAATTATGAGAAAAAGCAAAATTCCCTTTGACTACTTTTTGGGGGTTAACATCTTTCTGCAGCACGTCAGCATCACATAAAGATCATTGTCACAACTTGTTGTTATCTTTGTGCAATGCGTGTGACATCTCACGCCAACTAAAAGATGAAGCCACAGTGACTTCAACTTCCTAACATCAAATATGTGGTGACCATGCCTAAAAAGGTTGTTGGTTCAAACCCTGCATTCAAATACTGCACGTGATTTTGTGTTCTCTGTGGTGTCAATAAAATCAGATCATTCCGGCGGCCCACACAGCTGGTTGTATATTTACATAAGGTGCACTGTATTGATAATGGAGGTTTTCAGTAGCTTTAGAGAAACATCATCATTAGTTGGATCAGCAGTTTTAGTATCAAGCAGGTGAAATATGACTTACTGATTAGGAAAGGTCAACCAATATAGGAAGAAAATCCTAATATGTCTCCTCCTTTTTTCTTGACAGCTACGCCCACACAAGTGACAAAAGTGTTTGCATGCCGCCAAAGGGCAGAGTGGGCTGCAGGCTGCAGGCCATGTGCATCTTCCCGCCGTACAGTGGGACAAATAGGCCGCGTATGCAAACATGTCCACGTTACAGCCGGCTTGTGCTCTTGTTCACCGACTGCACGGCTGCGCTCACGTTTCAGGACAGAGTGAACATTGTTCCAGGCGTCGTGAGGAACAATGTCGACACACGCACTTTTAGAGATTTCCCACAGCGACCTCGGGTTCAAAGTTTACATGCGCACATGAGCCAGGGAAAGAAAATTGACAGGGTGCAATTTAAAAAGGTAGATTTATATATATATATATATATATATATATATATATATATATATATGTATATATGTATATATTTATAACATTTCTTACTTTCAATTTTATTTATAAATTACAATATACTGCATATGTATTTATTATATATAGCTAAGTATTATTTGACATTTTTAAAAATGATTTAAGAGTAATTATGTTTTGTAGTACAAATTATTTATTATCAATTAATTATGAAATAATTTCTTTTTTTTAATTGTTATTTATCCATCCATCCATTTTCTACCGAATCGTATATATTTAATTATTATTTGGCATTTGTACAAATTATTTAAATGTAATTATATTTTGAATGACAAATTATTTAGGTTATTATCAAATAATTAATCATGTGTTATATTAAAAAAAGGGTATGCAAAATATATGTCGCCTGCATGTTATATCTCCAGACTTTGTGGACACCCTGTCCAATTGAAGAAGAGGAAAAATCTACATTCACATTATTCAGTTCATGAATGAATACATGTGTAAATACATAGTTTTCTTCTTTAAAAGGTTTTGTATTATATTTCTAGATTTGGTATATGTGAAAGAAAATATACAAAAATGACCATTTGACATCTATGTGAAATTATAGCCAAGGGCAATTTAATGTCAAAATGAAAACAAACACATTGAAAACAGTTACATTATGTATTATATTTTATTAATTTGATGTTGTGATTTAAAGTTATTCAAATCTATATTTAAATAATCAATTTGATTTATCCTATTAATACTGTTTTTGTTGTTGTTGTTTTTAATAATTATTGATTCAAATAAACTTTTTGATATCATGTTTATGATACATTTTAATTATGAATTAAAAAAAAACCATAACTTTTAAATAAAAATGCGATATCACAACATCGAAACATTATTATTTGATCACACATTTTTGGTTAAAAGTGTTTTTGTACTGCTTTATGACAAGGATGGTAGCAGATTGGCAATTATGAGAAATACAGAAACAAAGTTTGATACAGTGCAAAACAAAAATAAAATATTAAATAAACATGATTTTCTCAGATGGTTATTGATGATATGGTGTTGTGAATGAAAGTGGTTCTAATGCTGTGTGCCTGCAGGCTGAGTGTAGAGATGATAGATTATAGATTATTTTAGTTCAGCTCACTTCATCAGATTGTCAGCATGGTTAAGCAATTTGCCTGCTTTGTGCAAATCTGCACGTTAAGATCTTGTTCGAATGCACAAAGGTGGCTATTTTTTCTGCAAATGTCATTTTTCATGGTGAGAATATTCATGAGAGGAAGATATTATTATTTGATCATAGTCTTTTTGTTTTGTTTTACATGTTTATCTTGTTGTGCTTAGGAAATATTTTTTGGCTCTCTTCAGCTGCTATAAACTAAAAGGCCACTAGAGGTCAGTTAAGACCCAGCATTAAACTTTTTCTCTCCATTTAAAGTGATAAAAGATAAATTATATAATTATCCATTCAATTTGTATGGGGTGTTCATATTTGGAGTATCTGAGTGCAAACAGTTAAGAACTGGAGGCTGACTTTCTTTCCTGGATTTATGTCCCCAGTTAGGGTCTGTGAATAAATGCAATTTGGTTCCTCTGGAGAGAGCTAATGAAATCCACAGTGATTAACGTTTGAAGAGCAACTTCAAACCGCAGCTGACCTGAGGCAGGAGGGAGCTGCTGGGGCCACCAGAGAGCAGCACATGAAACATTGGAGCAGATCACACATCTTTAACTTGGAGATATGATGGATGGCACGACTCAGCCTTTAGCCCCGAACCAGGGCCTTAACTTAACCTTCATTAGGAACAGAAAAGGCAGCTTCCCAAAAACTGCTGAGAAAAAAATACAGATTTTTTTTTTTTTTTTTATACCTTAGGCTTGCATGTCATGATATCAATTCTATTCATTGTGTTTACATAAACATAAAAATAATATGTAAATATATATAATTTTAACTAACAGATATATTTTTCCATCAGATGGCGCTACTTTCCCCTCATTGATAGAATGCGTCAAAAGTTTGTACCATATTAAAGGCTTTTTTTTTTTTTTTTTTTTTTTTACAGTATGCATTAATATAGTTTTCCAAACAGTATGGATACATTTTTTTTTTCTTCTAACTATTTTTGATACTCTTAATAAGTGCTCTTCAAATTGTGGTACCTGAAAGAATGACTAGATTGAAGTACAGTGTGTGTAGCTTGTGTGCTATTGTGTGCTTAGCTGCTAGCACCTAGTAGCCCAGTGGTCCCCAACCACCGGTCCGGGGACCGGTACCGGTCCGTTTTGCATTTGCTACCGGGCCAGGCCGCACAGAAACATTAATTGATTTATAAACGACCACATTTTCTTCGAATTAACTTTGGCCTGTCCCACTAAACACACCAATAAGCTTGTTAATAGATGTCAATAAGCTTGTTAATAGATGTCCATGAGCTTGTTAATAGATGTCAATAAGCTTGTTAATAGATGTCAATAAGCTTGTTAATAGTTAAAGTTAAAGTACCAATGATTGTCACACACACACTAGGTGTGGTGAAATTTGTCCTCTGCATTTAACCCATCCCTTTGTTCACCCCCTGGGAGGTGAGGGGAGCAGTGGGCTGCAGCGGTGCCGCACCCGGGAATCATTTTTGGTGATTTAACCCCCAATTCCGACCCTTGATGCTGAGTGCTAAACAGGGAGGTAACGGGTCCCATTTTTATAGTCTTTGGTATGACTCGGCCGGGATTTGAACTCACAACCTACCGATCTCAGGGCGGACACTCTAACCACTAGGCCACTGAGTAGGTAATAGATAGATGTCAATAAGCTTGTTAATAGATGTCAAAAAACTTTTTAATAGATGTCAATAAGCTTGTTAATAGATTAGATGTCAATAAGCTTGTTAATAGATGTCAATAAGCTTGTTAATAGATGTCAATATGCTTGTTAATAGATGTTAATAAGCTTGTTAATAGATGTCAATAAGCTTGTCAATAGATGTCAATAAGCTTGTTAATAGATGTCAATAAGCTTGTCAATAGATGTCAATAAGCTTTTTAATAGATGTCAATAAGCTTGTTAATAGATTAGATGTCAATAAGCTTGTTAATAGATGTCAATAAGCTTGTTAATAGATGTCAATATGCTTGTTAATAGATGTTAATAAGCTTGTTAATAGATGTCAATAAGCTTGTTAATAGTTGTCAATAAGCTTGTCAATAGATGTCAATAAGCTTGTTAATAGATGTCAATAAGCTTGTTAATAGATGTCAATAAGCTTGTTAATAGATGTCAATACGCTTGTCAATACATGTCAATAAGCTTGTTAATAGATGTCAATAAGCTTGTTAATAGATGTCAATAAGCTTGTCAATAGATGTCAATAAGCTTGTTAATAGATGTCAATAAGCTTGTTAATAGATGTCAATAAGCTTGTTAATAGATGTCAATAAGCTTTTTAATAGATGTCAATAAGCTTGTTAATAGATGTCAATACGCTTGTCAATACATGTCAATAAGCTTGTTAATAGATGTCAATAAGCTTGTTAATAGATGTCAATAAGCTTGTCAATAGATGTCAAAAAGCTTGTTAATAGATGTCAATAAGCTTGTTAATAGATGTCAATAAGCTTTTTAATAGATGTCAATAAGCTTGTTAATAGATGTCAATAAGCTTGTTAATAGATGTCAATAAGCTTGTCAATAGATGTCAATAAGCTTGTCAATAGATGTCAATAAGCTTTTTAATAGATGTCAATAAGCTTTTTAATAGATGTCAATAAGCTTGTCAATAGATGTCAATGAGCTTGTTAATAGATGTCAATAAGCGTGTTAATAGATGTCAATAAGCTTGTTAATAGATGTCAATAAGCTTGTCAATAGATGTCAATAAGCTTGTTAATAGATGTCAATAAGCTTGTTAATAGATGTCAATAAGCTTGTTAATAGATGTCAATAAGCTTTTTAATAGATGTCAATAAGCTTGTTAATAGATGTCAATACGCTTGTCAATACATGTCAATAAGCTTGTTAATAGATGTCAATAAGCTTGTTAATAGATGTCAATAAGCTTGTCAATAGATGTCAATAAGCTTGTTAATAGATGTCAATAAGCTTGTTAATAGATGTCAATAAGCTTGTTAATAGATGTCAATAAGCTTGTTAATAGATGTCAATAAGCTTTTTAATAGATGTCAATAAGCTTGTTAATAGATGTCAATAAGCTTGTTAATAGATGTCAATAAGCTTGTCAATAGATGTCAATAAGCTTGTCAATAGATGTCAATAAGCTTTTTAATAGATGTCAATAAGCTTTTTAATAGATGTCAATAAGCTTGTCAATAGATGTCAATGAGCTTGTTAATAGATGTCAATAAGCGTGTTAATAGATGTCAATAAGCTTGTCAATAGATGTCAATAAGCTTGTTAATAGATGTCAATAAGCTTGTTAATAGATGTCAATAAGCTTGTTAATAGATGTCAATACGCTTGTCAATACATGTCAATAAGCTTGTTAATAGATGTCAATAAGCTTGTTAATATATGTCAATAAGCTTGTCAATAGATGTCAATAAGCTTGTTAATGGATGTCAATAAGCTTGTCAATAGATGTCAATAAGCTTGTTAATAGATGTCAATAAGCTTGTTAATAGATGTCAATAAGCTTGTTAATAGATGTCAATAAGCTTTTTAATAGATGTCAATAAGCTTGTTAATAGATGTCAATAAGCTTTTTAATAGATGTCAATAAGCTTGTCAATAGATGTCAATGAGCTTGTTAATAGATGTCAATAAGCGTGTTAATAGATGTCAATAAGCTTGGCAATAGATGTCAATAAGCTTGTTAATAGATGTCAATAAGCTTGTTAATAGATGTCAATAAGCTTGTTAATAGATTTCAATAAGCTTGTTAATAGATGTCAATAAGCTTGTTAATAGAAGTCAATAAGCTTGTCAATAGATGTCAATAAGCTTGTTAATAGATGTCAATAAGCTTGTTAATAGATGTCAATAAGCTTGTTAATAGATGTCAATAAGCTTGTTAATAGATGTCAATAAGCTTGTTAATAGATGTCAATAAGCTTGTTAATAGATGTCAAAAAGCTTGTCAATAGATGTCAATAAGCTTTTTAATAGATGTCAATAAGCTTGTTAATAGATGTCAATAAGCTTGTTAATAGATGTCAATTACAACTCTTTTGTTATAGTACATGGGACAATGCACATTGATGGACGTATAAAATGTTAAGGTAGCCAAAAGCAAATTTTTCATGCTCATTTTTTTGCTGTTTTTATCTGCCATACGTAGAAAGCCGGTCTGTGAAAATAATGCATAGATTAAACCGGTCCCTGGTGGGAAACAAAGATTGGGGAACTCTGTAGTAGCCTATAGACGACCATGTTTACATGTTGTAAATGACTTGACTAAAATAGAAAGAAAAGACCAACCTTGTGTGCTTATTTTGTCCAACTCTGCACGAGTTAACCGCTTGTATCCGACATTTTAGATGCAAGATGCGATTTTTTTTTTTCTAATATCGAATCGATATGGCGGACACCCCCTTATACCATTGTATGTTCCAGGGATTCTCACTCGTGGCCAAAGAATCACTTCACTAAAGTACAGTGTTTTATTTTCCTATATTCAAACATAGTGTTACTGTTCAAACTGTGTGTAATGTTACAGTGGCCATAAATATTAAATACATCCTCTGCCTTGTTTTTAATGAATACTTAGGCCTACTACGCTACGCCTAAAATCTGGACTCAAAGAAAAACATGTATACATTATGCAATTGTAGAAACAAAATATATTTTATACAAACATATATTAATGTATATATATAAAGATTATATGTAAATATTTACTTTTTTATAATATAACAATAGTATAACAATTTCTCTTGTGGATCATTCAAGTTTGTCTAAGTCTAATTCTTTTGAATGTATTAATTCGATATATACAGTACCGCGTCACTTTTTCCACACTTTATGTTACAGACTTATTCCAAAATGTAAAAAAAATACTTTTTGTCTTCAACACTTTACACACAAAACCCCATAAAGACAATGTGAAAACGTTTTTTTAATTATTAAAACTAAAAAACTAAAATCTAATTTACATAAGTACCCTTACTTATATTTGTCCACCAGATGGCACTACTTTCCACTCATTGATGTCATCATTTCTTATCATTGAAAAAAAAAAGGTACAATGAATATAGTATTCAAAACCGTATGGATGAAGATTTTTTCTTCTTCGAATATAACGCCAAAAAAAAACTTTTTTTGATACTCTAAATCAGGGATTCTGCCACTTGTAGTACACGGGCTCCATCCAGTGGTACGCTAAAGAATCACTTGATTAAAGTACAGTGTTTTATTTTCCTATATTCAAACACAGTGTTACTGTTCAAACTGTGTGTAATGTTAGAGTGGCCAAAAATATTTAATAGACTTGTTAAATACATCCTCTGTCTTGTTTTAATGAATACTTAGAACTACTACGTACTGTATTTGAATGTTAGTCATTATGGTGGTACTTGGAGAACCAAGTGTTTTCTAAGGTGGTACTTGGTGGAAACAGTCTAAGAACCACCGATCTAAATGCGATACTACGCCTCTCAGTAATAATTACAATAAATAATTTCAGTATAAAGTATTGTACTCGTTTGAAACGTGTAACGTTACGTCTTGTCTTGTTTCAGCGATAGTGCCATCAAACTCAAAGCTTTATAAACTACAAGTGATGGGTCAAACGATATTGAAGCATCAATTTATTAGAAAACACAAGGATCTTGATTGATGAAGATCAGTGGTATTTAACCATAGGGCCAGGGCCTATTGTTCAGAGCCACTATTGTTGGGCAGCTAGCGCCCCCCAGCTATGGTCCGCATGAGCCTCAGCGGTACTTAGTTGTAATACACTTTTCCACCACTTGTGGCAGTAATGCCATCCATCCATCCATCCATGCCCTACCGCTTGTCCATATCAAACAAACAAAACAAAAGTATGGAGCTTAAGTCATAGAGAAGTTTCTTAAGCGCAAAAATTATGACTAAAGTGTATAACACACTTTGGAATTTCTGTTGTTTTAGTTCAATCTAGACCAGGGGTTATCAACCTTTTTGACCTTAGTTGAACTAAAAAAACGGAAATTCCAAAGTGTGTGATAATTTTGATCTTATAGTGCCTAAATAGGGTTAACATTCTTCTTAGACCATTGTACCATTTGACTCATTGTCCAAAGTTATATGTTTCATATTTCTGCAGTTATTTGTGCAGAATATAAAAAAAAACACCTATATTGATTTTATTTGCTATTACGAAACACCAACACGGTCAGTGCAGTGTCAATGCAGCTATTGAGTATGCCAAACACTCACTGAGGCGTCATTTAATCATCACTATTTGCTATGAAATATTAATAATAATGATAATAACAATAATAAT